>NC_072775.1:17073634-17262439 GCF_022539595.1 Amphiprion ocellaris
CCTGCCTGGCAGAGAGCTGGGGGAACAGAGGGTCCTCCTGGGTGAGACTCTCTAAGGAGGATCGAGGGCTCCTGCTCATGTCGCCTCCACTGCTGGGGCCACTGTTGCTGCCACTGCCTCCTCGCAGGGCCTGCTGCTGGATGGCTAGTAAGGTGCGGGTGTCTGTAGGGTTTCCATAGCGGAGCTGCTCCTGGATGAGCCGGTGCAGGACCGTGCCGGACGGCTCCTCAGTGGATGACATACCGCTTTTGTTGATTCCCTCTAAAGATCAGTTGCTTTTTCTTTTCTGGAAGTATTAAAATAAATCAGCTGTGAACCTGGAACACAAAAGGATGAGAGGATAAAATGTGAGGAGGCAGGAATAAACATATATGATGAGGAAAGATTATGTTTGAGGCCTTGGGAATAACAGAAACATCTGCAACATACACTTAAAATCAAGCAAATGTATTTGATTTCTTCGATGAACAGGTATTAAATAGAAAAAGTGCAGTGTGGGGTTTAAACTACCAACAGCGACAACACAGAGATGTGGACACATTTTCCACAGCAGGCAAAAAAAAAAAAAAAAAAAAAAAAAATGCATGCGCCAAAAATTCCACTCTCACGGGGGAGCAAAAGCGCACAAACCCGCATTGTAAAATAACTTCGCTCTAATAGCACAGGAGTCACATTTAAAACGCCGTAAATAACTTCTAGTTCCCCCATAACACACTAAACTCTAAAAAGTTCTCATGAGAAGTTACACTGCGGCTACTTTATCCACGTTCGCGTCTCGTTTTTGTTGTTTCTCTCTCGTGCGGCACAGAAAGAAAAAAACTCCTCTTACCAGCTCACGCGCTCATCGTCGCCAAAATCCTCGCTGTCGAAGTCAAATTCGGAGTACGTCCACAAGTTTTACATCCGTTTTTTTTTTTTCCCGACTCAAACGTGTCTCATCTTCGTGGCCCCGGACACACTGCCGCGCTGCTCTCTCGCTGTGAAATGATTGTGGAGAGAGCAGGCGGCGATAATAAGTAACCGAGGAGGGACTGAGGTCGGAATGCCAGGAATGTAAAACGCGAAGTCCCTCGGGGATCAAAAGCGTAAAACCACACGGGAGGAGGAGGGAGGCTGCACTGCGCTTTATTATTACCAATGAGGAGTGAAAAAGAAGCACAGAGACGGGTGTTAGTTTTACAGAGCTTTGGGTGAATGTCTTAAAATAAATGCATTCGTGTTTGGAGTGAAGGGCAAGATATTCATCTGCTTTCTCTGGAGGAAAATCTCCTAATGAGACTCCTCAAGTGGCACAGTGGCACCGTTTTTGCTCTGTCTAATGATCTTATGTGGTTGGTGAAGTATTTAGATCATTTAGTGTGAAGTAGCAGTACAGCATTGTAAATATAGTTCTAAAAATCCTACTTAAGTGTAGAATAATCAGCCACACCATGCATACAGGGTATTAAAAGTTCCCAATATGCAAAAGTATCCCTCTTATGTTATTATATTAGATCATTATCTGTGGTGGATTTACTATAATGCATCACATTATCATATTGTGCAAGTATTAAAACATCAAAATCTCAAAGTTTTTAAATAAATGTAAGCAGAGAAAAGTACATATAACTGAAAACAAAACGCCTGTAAGTACAATTATCTTAAAATTGTAGACCTACACAAGATACTTGAGATGTACTTTGTTAATTTTCACTGGAAAAAAATAATTCAATGTGGAAAAATAAATAAGAAAAAATGCTAATGTAGTCACATGTGTTGGTTTTTCTAAACTTCCTAAAAATTTATTTGTTATTCAGGCATTACTAGAAACTTTGTTCCATTATTTTAACAACACCATTTATATTTTCTCAAGTGCCAGTTGACAACATCAACACAAAGTCATCTTAAGGCTGAAGACAGAAACCCAACAAAGCCAATGATTTCCTTTGGAGACAGGAGGCGGGGAAAAAAAAGTTTTAACGGGAAAGAATGTCCAGGCAAACCAGGCTTATGGAAGCTGGCCATCTGTCTCCACTGGTTGGTGAAAGGAAGAGAGAAAAGGATAGCAGATACAAGTCAAACAGACAACACGAAAGAAAATAACAAACACACTGGAGGTTGGTGAACTACTGCAGATCAGTAACGTGTCACTCCTCAGTCACAGATACCAGCAGAGACAACAAAACACAAACTACAGGAGAGAAAAGACACAAAGTTAGTGGCATACAATGGTGGCATCTAAATGTATGGGGAGTACAGGAGAGGAGGGAAGAGGAGAGGCACTCGGTGCATCATGGGAAGTCCCCCTGCAGTCAAGGCCTACAGCAGCATAACTAAGGGATGGTTCAGGGTCACCTGAGCAGCCGTAACTCTAAGCAAAAAGGAGCGTTTTGAACCTAATCTGAACGTAGAGAAAGTGTCTGTCTCCTCAACTCAAACTGGGACCTGATTCCACAGCAGCAAAGCCTGATAGCTGAAGGTCATGCCTCCCATTCTGCTTTTGGAAACTGTAGGAACCACAATTAAACCTGCAAGCTGAGAGAAAAGTGCTGTATTTTGACATGAATGTCTTTAAGATAGAATGCATCTCATTAAGGACTTCTTGTTTTTTTACAGGGAGCCAATTACCAAGAATTTTTATTAGGTTCAAAGATTCTCTCAATATGAGAAAAATATGTCTGTAGTTCCTTTTTAAACTCTGGCTGCAGCATTTTGGATCTGCTGGAGGTGTTTCAGATAATTATTAGAACATCCTGATGATAGGGATCTACAATAATCCAGCCTGGAGCTGACGTGTATTGAACTACAAGCCTGTCTGAAGTCAAACGTGACATTTGTTTGCATGTTCAGACTTTTGTGTTAGCAGCTAATTTGGATAAGTCATTTGAGGGTTTATCTACTGCACCCTCAGGATTTACCCATAATTACCATCAATTTTAGTCCTTTCCAGGAATATTCCCAGGACATCATTCAAAAACACGTTCTGAGTCATAAAATAAAGGATTACCTTCTATCTTTATTCCTAATACACTGGCATTGTAGCATGCAGAAGTGGAGGTTCTCTCATCTGGTTTATACACAGTTTGGCTAAAACACAGCATTATGTACTGTATATAACTTCTTATGTTTTGTTTGCAGAATCTCTCTAACGTCTCTTAAAATTTGGTGGTTTGTCTTTTTTTTTGTGCCCGCAGAAATCCAGCCTCGTGGCATTCCCTGCAGGTCACTATGGGTAAGTTTAACCTCTGCTGGTGCAAGTGTGTGGAGGCTGTCACATGCCTTAAATATGTGCGTGTGCCTGCAGTGCAGTGTGTGTGCAGCAGCTGTCCCCTGGAATCTGAGGTCTTTGTATCCCCTTTACTGCAAACATAGTGGCTCTTTGTACCCATCCCATGATGGGTAGATGCAGACCAGAGCCTGGAAGACGCCACACTGAGTTCAACTCTCAAACCTGCAGACGCTGTTTCTCTCCCTACTGAGATGAGACTACATACAGAATGACAAGATGGATGTATGCAGAGGCGGTCAGAACAGGCCAAACCACAACTTTGTTTGGCATGTGACGGCTACAGGAGAGGAACGTGCTTGTTTGTTTCCTTAAAGAGATAAACTTGCCGCTTTGAGAGGGAAAGTAAATCTTTATGACAGGCTTTATTTCTGTCAAAGCCAAAAGACAAGTCTGAGCTATTTATTACCAGATTCAACCTAACGGCGGCTATATTGAGGACTTTAGACACGAGTCTGACTTTTATTGTGGGCTCTTTAAATAGCCAGGGTTTTAGTCATAACACACTAATCATATGTCCAAGCAGTAGAGGGAGAAGCAGAAAGAGGGAGGTCCACAGATGCTATCCTGCTTCTGCATAATCCACATTTCCCCACCACCCCTGAAAAAGAATCACATGCAAACTCCAACTGAGTAGTTAAAGTGATGGGTGCAATCAAAGCCGAGTAGCTCACAGGAATTGATTGTTGTACAGTAGGCCGCTGGCCTCAGGCTGAATATCTCATTAGACTCAACAATCTATCGGCCCCATGAGCTGGTACTGAGCTGTTAATGATGCGTGTCCACAGTCATCTGTCTGGCTTCTTAATTAAACACATACACACGCATTCCCATCATGTTTCAGATGCTGCGTACTCTTAAAAGGGCTCTTCTTTCAAAAAACATGCAGACACTGCGTCTCTGTGGGCGGCACTCACATGGAGGCGACTGGTCAGCAAAGTGGAACATGTTTGCATTTCCCCCTTCAGGTCCAAACTGTGAAGCAGCACAGTCTCCACCTTTTTAAAAAGCCTGCTCATGTCATTTAACACCACCTCACTACTTCCTCTCCTCCCTCCTAGTGTGTGTGTGCATGTGTCAGCTTATGTGTGTGCTGGTGGACAACGCCTCTGGTCATTTTGCCCTCCATTGTTGCATGCTTCCTGTGAACTTGCAGAGGAATGTGAGGCTGACCCTTTGAAAATTATGGATGCCTTCAAAAAGTCGTTACAGGAGATGAACATCTAAAATGCTGTGCCACAAAAATTCCTCACTGTCTGTCTGTCTGTAAGTGTCGAAACCCCAAACCAGACAAAAACTTCTATTTCATGAGTTATTCCTTGTTTGTGAAAAGAAGAGTGGCACTGAGGAACATCTGAGAACACCCTGCAGACTGAAACACAATTGTGTTGTTGCTATATACAGCAAACTCATATTTCTCTTGAGGTTTTGGTGGAAACATGAGCACAAATGAGGCAACAGTGAGAGTAGTCAAACTACCAGTTACACAACTGGAAACAGTCTGACTCTAAATTTACTCATCTGAGCTGTGTGTTAAAGTCAGTATAAAAATGTCTTTGTCAAAAGGAAAGAGGCAGGAAGACAAATGTGTGTGTGGGGGAGTCCTTAAAGCTACAGACTGCTGTTTCTGTAGATGCGTTCTTTGATCAACTTGATGCAACTTTTTAAATTTTAAAATCATCAAATGCCTCCAGTGCAAATTTCATAATAATAAAATTCCTATAAAACAATCTCATTTAATGTAACACATAATGTAAGCCGACTGAAGAATTTAGTGGCAAAATCAAACAGAAGTAAACAATAATAGTTTGGATGGAAGAAATGTTTCCATTGTTTACTGAAGTAAAAGTACAAATGCAACATGGTGAAAATACTCAGTTACAAGTAAAAATCCTAAAAATGAAAAAGTTTTAGCTGCAAAATGTGTCCAAAATAAAACTACAGGTTTGATCCCCTTGACTGAATATCTTATATATGACTTCATGTGATTATTAATAGTGATGGACCAGTGTGTCAGCAGCATGTTACTGTTATAGCTGCTGCAGGCGGAGTTAATTTTAACTACATTACATCCAGTTTTATATACAAGGACAGTAGATCAATCTGCGGGCTCCAATCATTATTAATAGGAGAGGAAATAAAGTTCTGATACACAAATCTGTTTTCAGTTTGGGGCTTTTTTTCTAATCTTTGATATTTGATGAAATATTGGATCATCTGATCATTTACTGAAATTAAACCATGTGAAAAGTTTAGAGAAAGAATCACTGTTTGTCATTTAAAATGTGACCTTGACTACACACCGGTTTTTGTAAGACGACAGATAACAAAGAGTATAACATGGAAATACTCAAATAAAGCCTAAGTACCTCAAAAGTGTACTTAAGTACAATGTACTTAGTGACTTTTCTCTGCATTAACTTCAACAGCTTTTGGAAGTGGATACTATTGTTCATGTAAACTGTGAAGATGCACAATATAGTGTGACAACAAACCTACTGTGATGTTCTGTGTACATGAGCTTCAAGTGAAAAGGACAAAATTTTGACTGACTATCTGAAACTCAAAAAGTATTCACAGACTTAGAACTAAACACTTTAAAAAAAGAACACTGACTACAAACTGTAGTCAGGTTTACATGCTTGGCTGTCATAGTATTTGTTTCTTTTACAACTGTCTTAATTACAAAAAAGGATTTTTTAAGAATGATGACAGCAATCCAAGAATAAATCTCATGTAGAGTGTTTCAGAAGAAGTTTTTGCTTAAGTGGCAAATACGAGTCTCTCAATTGACTGATTAACTAGTAGGAGGGGTCAATAAAAGTCGGAACTATTCTAATAACAGCAATTATTTGTCATTCTGTCAGAACAAAGGAGATACTGAGAGTAGGAAAACAAAGTTTCTGTTGATTTTCATAAAACAAGTCCTACAGGTTGTTATTTCTAGACTTTTTTATGTTGTTGTGTGAATTTACTTGATCCCTAGTGTAATGAAAGTCAAGTTCTGAGGTTTCTTTTCCTTCATTTAGTAGTTTGAAAGCACATTTTGGTAACCGTTTTCCAACAGGCTGGCAGATTCAACACTGTGTTGAAAATATTGAATTCTTCAGTCATGTTTAGACCTGCAAGAACTTCATTTTTAATTTCCTCACTTTCAACATCCACCTCTCTGAACTAATTGGCCAGGAAACAACCCATGCTGCCCTCATGTACAACCTGCAAATTGCTTTTCTCCACCCAGTGTGAATGACTCAGTTATTAAAGTAATCCAAATATTGCAACTAACTAGTAGATTTTTTTTTAAAATAATGATGTATCCTGTGTACGCAGTAGTTGACAGCAGACACTGTAGCTACACATTTATGACACAGTTCTGCATTTAATTTCACAAACTGTAACAAGTGAATTTTCCTAATGTTTATGTTCCATTCATGTGCACTGAAACTGTGCATAAAGTATATTTAAGAGACACGAACAACACTATTAAAGCATCAGGTGAAAGTCGCATCAGTCAGCCGTCTGGATTTAGTCTGAGTCATAAACATCCCGACAACATCACAGCATGTTTGCATCGTGAAGCCTTACTTAACGTTTTACCTTCTCCGATAATTACAGCCCACGAGTCCTGCTGCTGTGAATGCGCCAAACAATCGAGCACCTGGATAGACGTCATCAGGTTGACAGTTACGATGATATAACCGGTTGACAGATTGTGTTCAGGGTGTTAGTGAGTCCATTAAATATCTGTTGTGTCTGTGTAGATGTACATGGAATAGATGGTTAATAAACTTGCTGCAGAGACAAAATTTCCCGATCAGATTGAACACCGATCACATGAAGAAACATGCTTAATAATTTTAATTACTAGGAAATGAAAGAGCACAATTGTACTTGTAGACTCTGACATTGTCTTTAAGAACTCAGAAAATATACAACATTAAGGCCAAAAATAAACCTTTGACCTGCAATCTCAACCCACAAGAGCCTGCAAAGTTAAATATAAAGGATCGAGAATCAGTTGACAAAAGCAACATATTTCTGCAACATTCGGTCAATTTTACTCCTCAGACCAATCAAAACAAGAAAAAAATCACACTCGATTTGCTCATAGTTCTCCATACACACAGTGCAGCACAGATCAGGACACTGAATATTATATTGATATGATATTTGTACACATCGCTTTGTTTTGAGGGTCAGTAAAGGTTGAGCATCACTGTTTCACACTGTCCCAGTAAGAAAAAGACATTGAAAGAGCTTCCATAACATGGATCTGGAATAATAATAAAGATGGATTGTGGCCACTTCAGATATGTTTTACACTTGAATATTTATTTGAAGTATTAAACACTCTCCCTCCATGTAACATATATACAGTGTGTATGAAATAAGAATAAAAAAGAATGAATCAATCTTTAAAATTTCTAAATGAAAAACACTCAAACATTCTTTTGTTTAATTTCTCCATTGTAACCATCAAGTAACTGAAGAACTTTTTATGAAATATTTGACATTTTATATACTACAGTATTGATCATTTAGTCAAGAAAAGAATCTACAGAATCATCAATAATTAAACCCCATTAAGCTAACAGGCTTGTAATAAATACAGCTGATACCGCATTGTAATTAACATCTATTTTTTTTGTATTTGACTTTATTTTATTCTTATCTGCAGTTATTATAACTCATTTATCAGAACATATTACATGAGCTGGAGGCCTTTCTGTCAGATAAGTGACTGTGTGGAGAGAGATTTGTGCTTTTGTTCATCTGAAGTCCAAACAACACGATGCTGGACTCTTTGTCTGTCTCGCCGTCTCACTTTCCATCCCTCTCACTTTGTTTTTGTTGCCTCAAGCGTGTTCGGGTCTTTGGACTCTTTGGATCACATGAGTCTTTGATAACTGTACACGTCTTGAGACAACGAGTTAAAAGGCCTGCATAGGACAGGATGTATGTTACATTGCTGGACTGGTGGGAAAGAATGAGCCAGAAAAGCAGACAAGGTCATCTGATACAGCAGGACTGGGGAGGAATGTAACTGATAGTGATGGAAGGAGTGGGATGGATTCCTCTTCTTGGCTCTCACATCCCTGCCCAGCTTCCTCCCTCTCACAGCACACAATAGACAAAGACAAGGTGCGCTCAAGTGGTATCCTGTTCTCAGGAAACCGCTGACGACAAGCTTCCCATGTATTCGTATTTCGCTGTGGCTTGAATTGCAATGCCAGGGTTGGTTTCCAGGTGAAATTATGTTGAAGCAAGCAGGCGAGCAAGCATGATCTCACACCTGCTTCGGTTAATAAAGAAAATAAGAAAAGCTATTGGTTCCTTATTTGTTCAAAGCGCAGAGTCGAGAAGCTCTGCATGTCGCTGCAAGTCGCATTGCGGTGAAGGGAATTTCCAGGCATTCATAGCAAACAGACTTCAGACGTGAGTCATAAAAGATGAATCTGTTAAGAGTGAGAAGATGACAAAACAGATGTGTAGTGCAGTCATATCTAGGACGAGTTTTAAAGTAATGAAAAGAATCAGTCGGATTCTGTGCATAAGGTATCAACCAAAACCTTAGATGGACAAATACTTACTTGCTTTCGTACCAAGACCGTAACCAGTTGGGACACTGCTAGAATAAACCTCAATAAAACCACAATTTATCATTTTTACACTGCTGATTTATGTTCTGATTCACCAAACAAGACTTAGCATGTGTTTGCACAAACGCTGGTTAGCTGTTTCCATCTGTTTTCAGTCTTTATGTTGAAGTAACCTTCTACCATGCCACCATGAGTGATATCAACGTAACACTTGGTACTTTGTGAAATGATCAACTATTGCAGTCCCTTTACTTGACTCTGTATTGTTTCTGACCCCAGCTGTAATGTACAGGTGTGATTTCAAGGGACCACATGCACCCAACTCTCTAAGCCCTTCCTGCAGAACTGGAAAATCCACATTTTTCTCCCCAGTCATGATATCTGAGAAGTTTTCTCATGTATTGTATTTGCATTGTGGTAGTCAGTGTTACCAGCATTCAAAAGAGAGAGGAAATTTCAAAGAAGAAAAGCAGCTATATGTCAAATTGTATGAAGAACAGGGATTTAAGAAACATAATGATACATTAACCAACACAGCAGTCCGTGGTCTGGTTTGTAATTCTGTAGTAGATTACTAAAAGTGTCTGCCAAGATGCCAGATACTGGACAGTATATGGCTTTATGTTCTGCTTTTATGCCTTTAATGGCAAAAGGATGCTGCTGTTGAGTGGTTGTGAGTGAGACATTTTGGTGGACAATGATCATAAAAAAACATGGCAATCTGCCCAGAACAGTGAACTAAAACATGAGATATTCAGCAGTATTCTTTGATTGATGGGGATTTTGCACTGTTGGTTAATAAAACGTTGACCCGTAGCAACTCTAATACACATGACTTACATGTTGACAACACCATGGCAACTTTAATGTTTCTTCTTGTCTCACAACATTGCATATTTGGCCTCATTCTCAGGCGCATTACTCATACATCTCGGAGGGCAAATAGCTGAGTGTCACTGTAATGATGTTCCCTTTTCCATTTTCTCCACTTGTCTCTCCCAACTCTCTTCTTCCACTTCTGTTTAAGCTAACTGAACACCAAAGGTACAAGCTTCTCTTCAGCTAATTGCATTTGTGGTGTTTGAAAGGAATCTTGATAGGTCCAGTGTCAGCATGTAAACGGGGTTCTAAAGTTAGAAAACAGAAGCAATCAGCCAAGAGCTGCTGTTGCCCAGATGTCTGATCATTTTTTTAGTGTGACTGATATCCCAGTTTTCTAGGGTGCTAGACCGTGTAACAAAGACTCTCAGAAGAGCAAAGCCGGTCTTCTCTATCTTTCATCCAAAACTGAATCAATCTGAACATTGTTTCTCTGAGATGTAGCTCCAAGGCCTCTTCTAAATACCAACACAAGCTGCCCTTTTGAGGTGTGAAAACATTTTGCAGCCTTCTGCCCTGGAGACAACATGCCTACCACAGACGAATGACACAGCAACAAGCCATGACACTCTGTCCTAAAACAGTCCTCTACCCCGGCGGGCCGCTGCCATCCTGGGAGGTCACCAGCATGCCAATCATTCATTCGGTCCCCAGCATGCGTGCCCCCAGCAAATAGCTGTGCTGCTCTGCTGCTGAGGCTGCACATAGCATGTGATCTGATGGCTGGCTTTGGCCAGCGGCACCGTGGAAAGAGAGCGAGAGAGGGGGCTCTGTGTCTGTATACGAGCTCAGCAGCTCTGAAAATGTACCAGGGGCTTTCCATAGTCCAGAAGCAATGAGGGGAATGTGGGCTGGGATGGTCAGTGGGGGGTGTGGCAGGAGAGTGAAAGGGTTCAGAGAGGGCTGAGAAGAGACGGTTGGCAGGTAGATGGTGGACAGAAAGGCCTGTGGAGTGATGGGATGTGATGCAAGAATGGGAAGTTGCTGTTGGTAGAGTTTACTATTGAGCCTGTACCTCTGAGTTAAACACCACCTCCAGCGAAAGTCAAGTTTGTTTGTTTTCTACTTTGTTAACATGTTCAAATGGTGGTTTTTTTTTTTATGTACTGGAAGACAACATGAGTGAAATAAGCAATCAACACCATGACCAAGCATGTTCACCTTAAAACTGCAGTGTACCAATGACAGTCTTAAAAACACAGGTTCAGATTTAAGGATTTTCAAAAGGAACAAACCTAAAGAACAAACCTGTCAACTTGCAGAGTGGAGTTTTCTGTATCATTATTCTTTTTCAAAACTGGTTTCCACTTCAAATATGTGTAGAATAGAATAGAATAGAATAGAATAGAATAGAATAGAATAGAATAGAATAGAATAGAATAGAATAGAATAGAATAGAATAGAATAGAATAGAGTTTGTTATTGCCATTTGCATGGGTACATTACACTACAGGTATGTTAGAATTCTTTGTGGGTTTTATCAAGGCAGCTTTCTAAACAGAAAAAAATGAAATAAAATCTAATAAAGAAAAAGGTAAGAGCAGCAGCAATGAAAAAGAAAAATACAAATATACATTATAAAAATAAAACAAGCACACATAATAAAAAGAGCACTAAAAAAAAAGTGTTAAAAATAGGTACCCTGAGAAGTAAATTTTGTGATGTCCAGATGTTCTAGTGCACATGCTGGTTTGAAAACAGGAGTGAAATGACCATAGTAATATTAGTATTAGTAATATAATAAGCAGTAGCTATAAAATAATATACGTTATTAGCTGCTGTTAATTTAAGTCATTTTGAGGCAGGCACTGAATATTTCCATGGAATACAACTTTTAAATATGTAATTTTTATATACAGAGGTGCATTTTTAGGTGATAAATCGACGATCGGCGAGAGACTTTCAGGGGAAAATTCATAGTATTCATAGTACCCTAGTTTTCAGTATTACAGGATGGTATGCGTCACAACTTTATTTACATAGCAGAGTTCAGGTCAATGTCTGGCATGAAAAAAGTTCAATGTTTTTGCTATGTGGATGTTTCCATTCAATCTGCAGATGCAACACAATCCATAAACACTAATCTTTTCTATGTTACGTCCATTTTCATGCACTCCTACAACTGTTGTAATTCAATTGTGCAATAAAACAGAGTTTATTCACAGCCTTTGTGCAACTCCTCGTAGTTGTTGTGTAATACTACGCACCAAACCGCCAACCCTGCACACTGGCTGGGTACCCTCCAGAAAGTGTTTATTTTAACACTCTTTTCTTTTTATACCTTACTGTATTACATTTATGTTTCTTGTTTTCTAAGACTATTCATTATCTTTTGTTTTTATCTGATCTTGATTTACTTGTTTTTTTGTTGTTGTTTTGTTTTTATATTGCCTCTATAAAGTACTTCATAATGACTAGTTTGGATACATGCTTTATTCTAAATATTGTTAAATAATTTATTACAACATTTTTGGATAATTTTAAAGGTCACTTCACCAAGATTACAAAACATACATTTTATGTCACTACCTTTAGTGGCATCCAACTCTGAAATTAGATTCTAGGTTTTCATGCAATGAAAAAGGTGAGAAGAATTTCCTTTGATTAAACTAAGAGTCAAGGGGTTTAGCTGAGTTCCACACATAAAAACAGATCAACAGCAGCTTTACGCCTCTGGGACTATGGAAAAATATGTTTTGTAGTTGGCTAAATATGGCGATTAAAAAGATTTCGACTGTAAAGACACTTTTAAATACTAGGATTTGATAGTAATTTTGTGTTGTGTGGCTGCAACGTGCCACGTCAGAGATCACAAGCTGTTATCGTCCTTATGACACCTTCAACATCAACACATACCTTAAGGATTTATCCAAATAGTTAACTCCCTTGTTTGTCTGCTTGGCTCGCTGTGTGCCTATCGTGCAAATCAAACAATTTCTACAAGTGCTACATGGAAAAATTCTTTATCTGACAGATGACTTTCAGCTTTTGTGTTGTTACCAGTAAGTGACGGTGATTCAGCTGTGAGATATGTTAATGGTTGCAACTCAAGGCCTGGATGTGTCTGCTGACACACAAAGATGGTATTGTGTGAACTAAAAGAAGGTCATTGTCTTGTTTTGCACAGACAGACTATTTTTAAAGCAGGGGCGAGAAGCCACAGGGAAAACATCTATTCTGCGATTAATTTAAATGGTCAATAATATGAAATGGGAGAAAATAAAAAAGAATGAGTCTCTTTGAAGTTAATGAAGAGTCACATTGTGCATTAACCCAGACAGATAAGGCTATCAGAAGATTAGCTGTGTCTGCACTATGTAGTTAACATTCTTAGAAAACTGACAGAATCTGTGACATGGTAGTGATGCTGATTGAATGTCATTATATCTGTCTCCATTATCTCCATGTTTATATTGTCTATCACTCATCTGCAGGGAAAAAAATACACTATAATCTTTAGCCGAATGACATCGTAACACAATGACCCGAAGTCCGTTTTGCAGACGAGAAAATGTCAAGTTCCTTTAATGTTCACTGAGATTTTAAAAGAAAAAGTACATTCCTCATAGTTTCACTGAACAAAACCTGGTGATCACTTGAAAATCAGCTCTGAAGTCATCTTACCTGCTTCGAGCACAGAGATATGCCTTCAGTTACGCTTGCTTGCATTTATTTGGAACAAATCCTCTAATCTATTCTGACATTGCACAGCTTTCCAAATACTCCATATGACACTGAGATCATCTTTTTTGTTGAGATGACCTTATTTCAACTGACAGAAGGGCTTTTTGGAGGTCTGGGTGAGCCGTATAAGCCGCCCTAATGCTTAGATGTCTACAATTACAATTAAGAGCTATACGTGCTTAAACAGTCATCTTAATTGTTACTTTAACGATGTGCTGATTTTGTCTTTTCATGGTCAAATTTACAAGATAAGCATTTTTCCAGTTTGAGGATTTAAAGAAGCGATAAAAAATGTAAGCAGCAGATGTGAATGTAACGCTGTCATATTAGTTATTATGAGAAACCTGTTTCTGACATAAACATTAAACAAATTCAAAAGCATTAGCAATCATTTGGAGTCATGTATTTGGCTTTTCTACAAATTTAAGTTTAATGTTCATTCTTCTTTTAGCTCTGTTTTGGTCTGCACCATCTCCTGAGGAAAATATCTAAATTTGCATCTCAAACTCTGTCTGTTGGGTACATATCATACTTTGGGTTTATCAAAGCCTTTTTGTTTTTTGTTTTTTTTACTGAACTTTAACTGAATGTGTCACGTGCGACTCCTACAATTACAGTCATTTGATGCATTATTAATAAGTGCAGCAACAAGGGCTACTTTGTGATAATTGTAATGATACAATGAAGATGTGCTTTGTTTGTTCTGTAATTGTAACTGTCATATTTTTATTGATTCTTAGGCAATACTGTCCTAACTTTCATGCCTATCATGCGCATAAAAAGTTGAACTCATTCTCTTTTTCCTCATTTTGCTGTTACAGATGTACTTGGTCTGGTATTAGTGAGTCACTTTTGCTGATTATTGCTTAACATGTGAGCTAAATGCTACACGGTGACTCTAGCAATGTTATCTTAACTATAACTCCCTGTCCAATATAAATAAAAGTAACATACTGTCATCTCCCTTTAACACAGCTATGCTATGATCAATATTTTTTTCCGTTACATTGCAAGAAATGATGATATAAAAACAATGTGATGAAGCAAAAATGGGCAATCGTAGTGAGGAACCTATAGACGATTGTAATTCTGAGTCTACAACATGAAAGTGTACTTTCTCCAGGGCCCAGGCAGCCACAGAAACAGATTGTAAGATGTGATCATTGTTATTTTTACTTCCAACAGATTCACAGGTCTGTCTGGAGAGTGAACTTAGCTCCAGGGTGAAATCAAAGTAAAAGTAACAATCAAATAGACCTGATTAAGACCAACCAACCAGAATATAATACCTCAACTCCCTGTCTAGCAAAAGAAACAACAGCACACCTCCACAAACTCCACAAGACCAACAAAGCCATCCGCATGACAAAAGCTAAAGGAGGACCTGGTGAATAAATTTGTGGCTGGTTGAAAGAGGAAGGAGATGAATGATTCTTCAAACCTGTAGCAGTGTTATCTTGACTTTTTTTTTTGTTGTTGTTGCTATTTCCCTGTCACCAGCTTGTGCCTTCACACTCCAGTTACACACATTCACACCTGATGCACATCCTTAATGCATTCCAAATAAGAAGAGAAAGCAGACTGGTTAGACAACAAGATTTGACTGCAGCAATAACAAGAATTGTCAGCTGAATTTGGAATTCCCCTCAGGTTTATGGAGCGTTATATTGAGTTTAGTTAGTGGTTTGGAGCACAACTTTGCCCTGTTGGTGAAAAAGTCAGGTATTCTTTTCAGGAGTTGAGTGATTAGTTGCTTTACTTTCATCAGGTGAACACAAACATGACCCAAAATGAATCAGTTGATCCATAACTGCTGCAAGTTAAACAAGCACATTGTAAAAAAAAAAATACTATTTTAAAAAATAAATAAATAAAGGTGAAAATCTGGCAGAAAGGGTCCTGTAAAATATGTTTTTAAAAAGGTGGAATATAATGTTCAAAAATGGTAAAAACTATTAAAATAAGATCTAATTTCTTTAAAATAATTGGATTTTTTTTTAGCTGACTTAAAAACAATAAAATAGTGTTTTTTTTAACAGTTACACATTGTAAAAGACTAAAACCCTTATTTTAAAAATATAACTTTTTGATGTGAACAATACATGTGGTTTTGGCCTTTTTGATTTTTAATGTCAGCATGTAAATTACTTTTTTAAATGTGATTTTACTAAATATTATCTGTAATATTATTATTTGAAAAATAAAATAGATTAAAATAATAATTTGCTATTTTTACAGTTCTTAAATTACTGAATTTTTCTTTCAAATTGTGGCAAATATCTGTAAAATAATGATGATGATGATGATGATGATGATGATGATGATGATGATGATGATGATGATGAATGCATTTTTTGCTGATTTACATACATACAGTAGTAAATGGTGTAATTTTACAGTCAAACATTGTAAAGTAATAAATAACCATTTATATAAATTAAAAGTATTGAATTTTTGATATGAATGTTATTTATAGGTTTGGCAATTTATTATTTTTTTGAGTTAGTAAATGTACATCTTTTTTCAGTTTTTACTAGTTGGTGTCTGTATTTTAACAGAACCATGAAAATTTGTAAAACAACAGGAAATTGTTTGAAAAAAAAACAAAACACTGCAGCTGTTTGCATTTGTTGGTGCTGGGTCCTTTACTCTTGACTGCCCCGTCAAGAGGGGGAAAAAATCAGTTATTGCAAGTTTAAAGAAACCTCTTTGTCTCAATATGCAATACCCTCCAAACTTTAACTTAAGTATAAAAACAAAGAACAAATATATAGTGTGCAAACAGTATTGGTTGCTCCTGCATGTGTCACCAATGGCCAGTTAACAGTGTGCAGAGGAATGCCCAGCATCTGTTAGCCTTCATTTCCCCTCATATAATTCTCACTCAGAAGGGGCAGTGATCACAGGAGACGTTGTTAGCACTGCTGTCCCAAAGCAAGAATGCAAACACCCGAGAAGCTCTTCCAAGAATCCCCAGTTGAGGACTTTTCTGGAATGTCCTAACGAGCCTTCTCCGCTGTGTTTACAGTTCCAGACCGATGGCAACCCTGCAATCTGCCCTGCCAGCGTATCATTATCTGGCCTCCTCAGGGGACACACAGGGGAACAGCGACAGTCAGGAGAGTTTTCCTCTCCCTAACCAGAGGTTTTAGATGTTTGCAGACCTGACCATGCCACTTTAAACAGAGCAAGAAAGACAGAGACTAGAAGCAACCACAGACGGTGACTTCAAGAGTCTCAATAAATCGCTGCAAACCGCTTCAAATTTGTGAGACGTCCAGACAAATAGCTGGATGCTGTGAAGCTGCTGTCTCAGCAGTTTAATCTTGCTGTGCTGCGGTTACTCAGCTTAGAGAAAAGTCATTGATTCATTGAAAAAAACAAAAGGGATCATTGTTTTTGACTTAAGCCCACAATCAGGTTACAGCTTGAGCATCAGTCAAACCAGAAAGGAAAAGTGACCTTGACATTTTACTAAAAGTGGAAACTTCATGTCAGGAGAGAGGAGAGAGCAAATGTATCTTGGCAGAATGGGAGAAGCATGTGACACAGCTGTGTGTGCGTGTGTGTGCATGTGTGTGTTTGTGTGTGTGTGTGTGTGTGTGTGTGTGTGTGTTCTGATCCACTTCAGTCAGATCAGAAACACAAATAAGAACTCTTATTGACTTCAGACCAGTCTTACGTAACGCAGGAATGTTGGCCCTGAACCACCTCAGTAAATCAAACAGGGACGAAGGTTACAGAAAATCTTCATATTTGTTCTCATCAAATAGACTTTCAGTAATAGAGTTTGAAGTTTATAATGTCAACATTCTACATATGATATCAGATAGATGAGTAAAGGCCACGTATAGCTGCATATGGTGCCACTCCTTCCTTGAGTTGTTTTATGCATTGATCAAGTTGTCTTCATTATCTCCTCTTGGTTGTTTGTTTATGTAGATTCCCAGCAGTGGCCATTGAGCAATCATTGCATTCAGATAGTATTTTTGGCTTATGATGAAAACCAGTGTGAATAGCGTTTTAATGTTTCAGCTGGTCGAGATTGAGGCATTAAATTAGTTTTCCTGTTGGATAGTTAATATTTATACTACAATCTGTTACATAAATGTGGTATATTTTATTTGGCAATGTGGTGGGGAAGGAGCATAAAGTGAAAATGTGGTAGTCAAAGGAGAACAACACCTATTCTACTCATGAAACTTATTGGTCTTGGGCAGAACTACTGCATGTGTTGTGTAAAGCTTTCTTTAGCTCCAGGGGATGTCGTGTGAAATCTGCAAAATGCTTTATGAGAAGAAAATGTCCTGAGTTAAAAGAAGCACCTAAAGCAACCAACATAACCGTCAATTGTCAGTTTGCATCGGCTTCTTTTTGAAACTGTCTGCTGAACGGAAGTGAAACATTACATGGCTACAAAATTATAATCCACACACACAATAAGACTTGACAATAGAGCTATGAGGCAAAAGAAACCTCTGTTATACAAAAAGGAACTTCACACAGTATCTTAACCTCTTAGAGGATTAAAATAACCCAGAACCTCCACATGCTCTGACCACAAATAAAGCATCCCTTGTCATCATATGTCCTATCACTTAAGAACTAAACAAGTCTCTTTTTGTTGTGTGCCTAAGTATAGCCTTAACACTTAAAATGACCCACTTTCCCAGTGTCATCTTTTACAGTTTTCTCTGCAAGGCTAAATAAAAAGAACCCACTGGCTAATAATGTCTGCCTAAGAAAAACAGCAGGCTTTTGTGCAGTCTGTGGATCAGTTGGGTTTTAGTTATTTTTGCATAAAACGCAGTAGAGGGGGAAACACCCTATTTCAGTCATAAAAAATATTTGGTATCTGTAGCAGTTTATCTGCATCATTTGATCAGAAGTGTTGGTGAAAGGAAGGCCTTCAACTTTCAGTTAAATCTCGGAAAATCTTATTTTATCCTTGTTTAAAAAGTTTTCTTGTACTCCCATTTATTACCATCAAGAGATGAACTGTTCACAGACAAGCAGCACCAGCACTAGGACCAAATATATCTTTATATAAATATATCATGGGAGAAGCAGAGGTTCCAACAATCAATATGAATTAAGGTCAGTGAGCTTTTGCAGCTGCAAACAGATCAGCACATAACAAAGTGGGCACACAGTTCAATAAACAATGTTGAATCGTGTATATGCTGTCACTGAATAGAACATGTTGTTACTGAAACCACAAACACAACAAAATGTCACAATATTAGAGAAAAAGATCCTAACACAAAGTTACACAAACCACACGTGCTGTTGTTAGTCAGAGATTCAGAGAAGCAACACTTTCTGCTCTGAAGCTTCATGCCAAGTCTGCGTTGGGCCCCTTGCAATTTCCTGCCCACAACAATAGTATGAACAAAGATTGAAGGTCCTGACTGGAAGTCGCACAAGTTTCACCTCTTCAGATCAGACCAGCGGTGACCCAGCAGGAACACATGCTGGAAAGCTGCCCACCATTTAAAAGTGCCAAAAAATGAGAACAGAGGATGCCCAAAGCGTGGGAATTTCACCTATAATGTTCTTCCAAAGAATTCCAGGCCTGTGAGCAACTGCCTCGGAACAGGATGTGTGTTTGAGGAATGCCACCTTGTGACTGATACTGAGTCTAGATATGTATCTTACTGCAATTTTCTTTTACTGTTGTTTAACCACTTCCCAAACATGGAACTGAGAAACACTCAGCCTCTCAAACATATTCTAAATATTTACCTATTGATGAAGCAGTGAGAGATTCACAGCTTCATGGATTTGGACTAATGTTGTTGAATGAGTTACCGCAATTGCAGCTCAAAAGCAAAAACAAAAAACTAATGATTCAAGCTTTAAACAATGCCTAACAAATACTCTTTATAACCTTTGTGACCTCTCTGCCTCATTAGACAACATGTGAGAATGCAGTTTGGCGGGAAATAAGGTATGCAAGACTGGAGAGGAGATATGATGCAACAGAGGTGATGAACCTACAACACAGTATTATTTAGTACATAACATAATACAATACCAAATGTTATGATTTTACTCTGGAAAATGAACCCTATATGTTCTACTACTACTACAACTCTATATGACATTTAGTTTTAAAACATTGTAAGAGTTTTGGGGAAAGTTTTGAAAGGAACCATGACATTGACTTTCTCAGTGGCATACGAGGAATTAAGATCTTTTACTTTAAAATAATAACAATGAAATGTGTAAATACAAGTAAAAGTACTCCATTTATAATCCTACTTTACTTTACATAAGTATAAGCTGCAATAATATACTCAAATGTGGTTGTTTGATAGTATAATGGGCCTTATTAAATGTTTTGTAATTGGTATCAGTGATACTTTGTGATGTACGCATCTGGTTTTCTTCATGGTATCAGTATTAATACACCATAAGCTGATCATACACTTTATATATAAATTGCTGATATTCTAAGTAAATCACAGCTATAACTGTAAAATAAATGTAGGGGACTCATCAGTGCAGCATTTCCATCTGAAATACGTACTTCAAAACTTACAGTTTATGCTCCTCATAGAATTAATTTACTTGTATGAGGCATTGTCACCTTTTGTTATGATAAAATCTTGGTAATTCCCGCTTATCAGCACCCATATGCATTGTATTGCAGGAGAAAAATACTTCCTCTTATCACATTGCAATGGTTTCTTTAAGAAGCATGGTTCAGTAAGATTCTGTGTTTTGTGCTTAACTATCTCGGATTGGAGCCACCTAGTGGTGAGAAGGTGTTTTTTCCTTCTGTTTAAAAAAAGAGATCCCCTGGGATGTTTTATGCAACTAGAAAGAGGAGAGCTGTGTGATGGTAAAGCAGGAATCTTGAATGAACACTGTAGGCAGAGTTTTATGCAAAAATATACCTGTCAGCTTGTGAGAATTGGAAAATGAGTAATGTTTTTAACTATGCAACCTGCCGGAGAGTCAAATTACTGGTATTTATACACACTTTGAGGCTAATTTATGCCAGATTTGCTATTGTTATTGCATAAACTGTTCTTTTGTTCCTCTTTTACAGCTTTTCATCTCTCAGTGTCAGCGATGCTGCCTTCCCTGCAGGGACACAGAGCCACCAAGCATGCAGGATGTTTCATGAACCATTAAGAAAGTGGGCTGCTAAATAAACAGGGCTACACATGCACAGATATACACACACTGCAACGAGCATGTTTCCCATCCTCTGTTTTGGGCCTGTAAGGGCTGGGAGCCATGGCAACCCAATACCAAGGGGAGAAAAATCTGTGCGCTGCCTGGCCGGGCTCCATCCCTCTGACAGTCATGCTAAAACTCACAAATCGCATGACAAAAACAACATTCCTCATCTAAGTGATATAGTCCTCAAGGAATTCCTGTTAAACAGAGGCATTTCTCAGCGTGCATACCTCATTGTATTGAAACCATCTGCTGTTAACGTTTGTATGTGAATTTTTCTCCAGATCCAAACAGAGAGAGGAAACGACTCTGTGGACAGATGGAAGTTTGCATTGTTTACACCGTACCCATGTGAATGTGTGCATTTATTTGCAGTTATAAGACTCTATCTTTTAACATTTGTGTATCTCTGAGTGGTTTGCAGTGAAACTATGTGCTGATATGGGATTAGTCTATCTTCCTCTCTGTGTTCCCTGGAGGTCTAAACACATGGTACCAAAGCTAAAACATGAAAATATATTAAAATATGGCATGTGTGGGTTTTCAGGACCACAACAAAAGACATGAAAAGGTTAAAAAGTGTATTTCTGTTTTTTAGACCCAGGTTGGCCTGAGCAGAGACTACAATGGCCCTCTGCCAGCTCCCTCACATCTGCGCTGACCCCGACACAGTTGTTCCTGTTTGGCCATGATCTTGTATAACAGGACGGGACAAAGATAAGATAAGGGAGGACAGACAAACTATGAAGTAGGTACCAGCATTATAGCAAGGTTGAATTTCAGAATTGTCAGGTTCATTGCATGTCAGTTTTGGTGAATCTGTACCTTTTAAATATAACAGCAGCTAAAGTGGTTGCTGAAGTACGAGCTAATTTCATTGATGGGCCCAAAGTCATTTTTGTGTATATTCCTGAATAAATATTATTACTATGACAAAAAATGATATTCCAGGATAGACACGATGGATACACTGGACTTCATGGGAACTTTTTGGCAAAGGAGTTCATACACATTATGTTGTTTTCCAGTGCAGGAAACAGCAGGCCATTTTAGGGAGGCCTGAACCTTTTAGCGTATTCCAGTTGCAGGGATTGTCCCCGTAGAACCTCTTTCAGGGAGGAATAAAGTATCTATTGCTTCGGATTATCATTTCGCTATGGACGCAAATTACTCTGGCTTGGCTGTACGTCTTTAACCCAATCACAGTCATATATATATATATATATATAAGAATGCAGTAACAGTGTCCCAAAAAATTCTGACAGTGGGAATTGTTCTGGTGAAACATTTGCACACAGGGAGGTGAGCACAGTCATTACAATGGCTAATTCATAAAATGAATTTTTAAAAAGTCGCAGGACTGGCTTACTGCATAATACAAATCCTCTGTAAAACGTGGTTGGTGATTTTGATAACAGTATCATGTCAATAGCACAAGGAGAGGAGAAAGTTGTGTGAAATTTGCAGCCCATGACTGACTTATACCCTCAGTCTACATCTGGTGAGTCAGACTAAATGCCATTTTCTGCTGTCTTGACGTCCTCCGCGAGTAGCAGTCTTCTCTTCTCCAACATCACGCATCAACAATGTAAAATAGTTGGTTTTACAATTTTTCAGCAGTATTGAACAAATATTGACCAAACTATCAAAGCTGAATACTGTTTAAGGCGATCATTCTTCACATTGTGATTCTTATTTGTCTGAACTACAGAAAACCTACCCAGGAATTAGCCAGACTTTTTAACCCTGTCAGCATTTGCAACCCTATCTTCATTCCAGATCTGGTCCAGATGCCAGATCTGTATCATATACTTCAGCAGCTAATCTAACTGACTAAACTGATGAAAAGGCTAACATAGCAAACCTTCCACTGTTCTATTTGTATGTGTGTTCATATAATTGAATTTTGTGCAATAACTAGCATTTGGCGATCAGATCCGACACCGTGACAGAAAGGGTCGATTACAGGAGCATCCATGTAAACGTTCCTGCAGTAGAAAGTACAGAAGATGGTACGTAAACTGGTCAACGAGTGTCAAACTGCAAATTCTTGGGACCCTGTAACAGATCAATCCAGCTGTGTATTATAGCAACATGTCCAATCAAAAGGCAGTCACCAGACATTTATTTCATGCACTTTAAGAAGCAAAGAATCAAATCATCCTCACTTGGTTCTGTGTATTCAGTCAGCTCATTTTAAGTATCCATGCATTCATTTCACCGGTGCAGATCTACAATATTGCGTGCCTGATGGGCTGTCACTGGTAGCATCCCTGAGAGTCTGGAAGAGGCCGAGAAATGTTGGTGAAAGCCCACTGCAGGATGCTGTCAATGGAGTTCTGCCGGGATACACAGAAGGATCAATCATTGTACCCAAGACTTGGTGACATTACAGTGGAAATCATGTGAGATATTGTTAAAAACTGGGTCACACATCAGTTATTAAGCAGTTATACTTTTAGCACATTCACAGTCTCCCTCTCAGTATAGCAAACACACATTTCAGACAGAAAAGACAAACTACACATCAACACAAACCACACTATGACACACTGCTCAACTTCACTTATTATTTTGTCCTCATTGCTGCATGTTTACTGTGGCAGCTCATTCCCGGTCTGTGGGACAAGCAGAGCAGCCATCTTGTGTCTGACGCGCACTGCTAAATTCGTATCACGTCTACATCTGTGCTATCGACGTGTAACTGAGCCCCACTCACGTCTCCCAGGATGGAGTCCAGCTCATCTTTGTGGAGGACGGGCTCCGAGACGGTGACGCTCTGATCATGACTGACTGTGTTTTGTACCAGCGGTGCTAGCTGGAGATACACAGATTACACTCTGTCACACTCAGATAATGAATGTTTTATATTCTCTGTATAAACACAGATTTTTCAGAGTTGTCCTTCATGTGCACACACACCTGTCTGGATTCAGCCTCTTTCTGTGCAGATCCTCCCCACGGCCTGCAGCAGGACAAGCAGATGGACCTCCCTCTAGGAAACACACAAACATTTTGATTGAGTCAGACTGTTGTCCATGGTGTATAATGTTTCTGTTGATCGATAGTGTAATTTCCAACACTCAGGAGGATTACAGAGGACCCTTTCAGCTGGCACACTGAACTAATATGGGCTCTTTATGTAAAACACACTTCCAATGATTTTTAGGGAAACACTTCTCTAGATCAAGTGGCTCTTTAATGTTGTGTTTTTGGTTAGCTTTCTATTAGAAAGGGCACATCTTACTTTTTTATCAACATAAATGAGCAACTGTGCTACAAGATGTCATCACATGGATTGATTGGGTAAAATCATTGATCATCACTTACATTACACATCATGCTATACACCCATTTCTAATACCTTAGCCACCATTAGCTAGATAATGATCACATTTTCTTAATGTACACTGTTGATCAATACTGAAAGAAATTCCCAGAAAGGACTGTATCTACTTTACATACATTACTTACAATGTAGATGATACTTAGGATCTCAGGATCTTGTGTGAAATACAAATACAGTAAGAATTCTCTGTCACCTTCTAAAAACGCTTCATTGCAAGTCTAAGTGATGTAACACTGCGTTGGACGAAGAAATGAGTGGTTGTCTTACTTGGAAAAGTGGCAGCGTATGTGGAAATGCTCCAAACACTGAAGGCAATGAGTCAGGTCTCCTCCTCCAAGGTGACAAACACCACAAACCTCCCTCACATTAACCAGCTCTCCACCTGAGCACTGGACACACAATTCATATATTTAGCAACATATTGTTGCATCTAGCAGCGATGCAAAGTATATAAGCGGTTAAAACACATAACCGAAGAAAAGGCCTCCAACATGATGAAACTGATGGCTGGAACTGAAAAGCTGGGAAAGAATTTACAGAAAACTGAAAATGGATTCTTCACCTGGTTCTCGCCACTGGACACATTCATAGAAGCTGTGACACTTGTGAAGGACGATGACAGCGATGAGCAGGAAGAAACATTTGTGATGGAGTTTGCTTGCTGAGGCTGGGCAGAAAATACCTAAACACAGAATGTTTACATTTTAATCAGTATTAGAAAATGCAGAGCAAAAGTGTTTACTCAAAAACACACTGTGATTTGTGATGCTGAACGACTTTAAAAAAAATAAGTTCAAATGACTAAAGAGGAAGGGAGCTATATACAGAATTACTTGAAACTTCCTTGAGTTTATTTACTAAAATCAAAAAGTCCTTTTAATCTAATACTACGGTGTCATTGGTAGCGATTCTTATATGAAAAGGAGCATATGCTTCTTCATTGTTTTCAAAAGTACTGGAGGAGGTATTCACATACTTTTCTCCTGTTCTACATGGACTGTTTTTGTATCTGCAGCTTTAAATGCAGCTGAGCTGCTGCTGTCCACACCCCCTTCAGGAAGAACACTCTCTCTGTGTGTGACTGACAAGATTCAAGTTAAATCACAAGACAGCTGACACAGATATGTATGTGTGGAATACTAGAACTTTTAATTGCTTCTGACTTACTTTCTGATGAATCATTTTCCATAGAAATAACCCCATACTCACAGATAGGTCATTTTTTACTCCGCCAAGGAGGTGGAGCATCAGCAGAGTTATGGTGATGATCACCTTTGGTTTGTCTGTCTGTCTGTTTGACACAAGGACCAACTGATTGGATTTTGGCAGTAATGTGGCTTATAGTCTGGATCCACGGATTTGTTAAAGATTTTTTATTCATTGTGAGATAGTGGCACCGCGTCGCTGTAACTATGACTACAAGTGAACACTACGTCAGCTGACTGCTGACGATCACATGATTGTGATCCTACTACAAATCGAACGCTGCGGACTGATCAGGATTTGACACAAGGAATGACTGATTAAATTGTGGGGGTGTTTCCGAGTCCTTTCAGTTCCCACCGCCCAGTACATATTTAGGTCACACGATTTGTTATCTGTACATGACGTACACATGCGTAACACATGTGTGCTCAGAGCAAGGTCATTTTGTTTGTAGGTACATCTATATGAAATGGCAACATTCTATATTGCGGAGATTTCTAAGATGAAATTTTTCAAGATTTCAGCCGTAGGAAATGATACAAAGACTGAGCAGCCTTGGCAGAGTACTGTGTTCATGTGCTAATGGGGAATTTGTCAGACAATATTGTGGTTGTAACATTGGTAGTTTAGTCATGCAGACTTGTAGCTTGGAAATGGCTATGAAGTGACTGCCAGTTAACATGTAATCTTAATGGACTGTGTTTCAAAACAAAGTGTAAATTTAGCCACATTAGCTGCACAATGTGCTAACACTAAGGATTTTCCTATCATTAGGGTGACAGTACTATCAGTAATAAAAGCAATCCTTTGAGTCTTAACCTCCTCAGATGCTGAGAGTGCATGAAGACTCTTGTGTTCACTCTTGCAGCCCACGGCAGAACATTTGTGCTTTTCTTTGTGGCTCAAGACTCATGTACAGTGCAAGTACTTCAAATTTGTACTTAAATACAATCTCTGAGTAAATGCACTGGTGTTTAGTCCATGTAAACTTCATTTTCTAATAATTCTGCTTCACCAACTTACCTGTAGAGGAATGTGGGCTTTCTCTGTTTTCACTCTGTGTCCACAGCACCGCTCACACTGCCAAGTGTCACTGCAGATAAAAAAAATAGCACATTGTTTTTAGGGCAAGAGTTAAAACTAAGGCATCTATGAATACAAATACACATGCATAAAAAATAATCCACATATACATTTAAACCTTTTTTTCCTCACTTTGGTATGGATGTGAGTGGAGGGTCAAGGCAGGTCAGATGAAAAGCTCGAGGACAGCCGTCACAGCAAATCAGCTCCCCTCCGTCCTTACACACTGCACACTCATCATCATTAAAGTGAATCTATACAAACAGACGCAGACAACAGAAGGAAACCCATTCAAATAAAAAACAGGTGTGATCAGTGATAAGTGAAAGGCTGTTAGAAAGTACCATCCGTGTGTCTGTCTCCCCCTGGTGGTGAAATGTCTTCTGAGCAGAAGCAGAATTGGACTGCACTGCATTTGTCTCCTCTGACGAACCACAAGAATAAAACTCCCCACCGACTTCAGTGCACTTTCTGGTGGATCCTGTGGAATAACAAGACTTTTAAAGGAGAATTTTTAAGGAGGAAAAATGCAAAAATAATAATAATAAAAAAGTATGCTAATTATTAATTTGATTGCACTTAATTTTGAAATATTGTATTTATCCCTCCCCCTCCAAAAAAAAACAAAACAAAACAAAATTTAGCAATCTATAGAAAAGAAAGGAGAGTTGAGATATTCGTCCAACTGCTCACCATCCAAGCTGTAAACCTGCTTGATATGAATATTTTCTCTGGCTTCATGACTGACTGGTGGATCTGTAGAGGAGGCCGAGGAAGAGGAGGACAGAAGAGCTCCTCTCTGGACTGAGGAAGACACCACTTGTGCACCTGGAGCAGAATTTTTTGCTGATTATGTCGTATGAGCGCAATGACTATATAATTATTTTAATTACAGTTCATGTAGTTACTGTTTCCAGATGGCAGCCGTGGAGCTGGAGCCTCACTCTTCACTCTGTACAGCTTCACTTTACTCCCTGTGAAGCAAAAAACAGGCAACCACGAGGCAGATTTTACCAAAGACACAACCACAAAAGTAAATGTTGCACTCGCTCCAAAATAAATTATTTCCATTGTGATAAAGTTCATTATTATTGGTCATCAGGAGGATGAAAATGTCTGTCTTTTTTTCCCCTTTTGCAGTCTTCTAACAGAGTGGCCTGCAGTGACACATGTAATACTGCTGGCAAATACAGAGTAAATGCATTATGGGAGAGAACCTGCTGCATCACTTTTCTTGGCATGATACTGTGAATGCTGAGACTTGGTCCCTCTGTCCTCATGACTCCTCTTCTTGCTGTGAGTCTTGTGACCACCAGAAGATCTGTTTTCACTTTTGGATGCTGCAGCATTTCTTCCTGTCAAACACAATCACCAACAATGTGACGCATTAAAGTCTAAACTTAAGTCATATATATGCAATAATGCGAGAAGATTACCTGAACAGTGATGTGAAAACAAGATATAGCAAACATAGCACTGACAAAAATGGATCAGGGCTCAGGAATGCCAGTTTCTGTGAAACCAAAATCTTTCAAAATTAAATGTATCCATGTGTTTTATTTGACTTGAATAGCTCATCTTAAGTAATAATTTAGTCACTGAAGGGTGTTAAAATGTTGCATTATTCTGTGATTAGACTCCTAATGAACACAGCTCAGTCACTTCCCAGTGATTAGAAAGACAGGCATTTATTTTGAAAGAATACGAGCATCACATACTGGAGTGCAAGTTTGCAAGAAGTGTCTTCAGCTTTGGGTAACTGTCTCGATTGTAGTCTTTGGATAAATTGTTCCAGAAAGCCTGGACAGTGGACCTGCTCTGCTCCAAGACCCAGGACAGGAGGGAGTACATGGACTTGTGGATCCCTTCTCTGCCCTCCTTCTCCAGAGTGTCCTGTGGAAATACATGTTGTCTCAGTAGTTGCAGTCTGAAAACCACGTATTCTTTAAAATGTGTGTTCTAATATATGTATATAAGCAGTCCACGATTATAAGGTGATTAGCAACAGTGCATTAAGATGGGATAAATCTAAATTAAGCAAATTAATATCTGGCAACATGGAAGCGACTAAATAAAAATCAGTTGCGCTGACAAATTTGTCAATACATTTCCTTAGTATATTTTCAAAATATGGTAGGTGCACAATACTGTACCTGCTTGTGATTAAAATGATAATAATAAAACTATTCCACACTACATCTTCTCCATTTCTTACCTTCAGTAGTTGCTCTGTGATGACATTTTTGTCTGCCAAACCGTAGACGAGAGGGAAAGGGTCATCCACAGCCATAGCAATGTCAGTACGCAGCTCCCTCAGCAGAGAGCGAAGGTTCGTGTCTCTAAACGCCTCCACTCTGGACATGATGGGCTTTGCGTGCAAATGACATAGAAACTGGACCGAGATCTTAGATCAAGTATTGCAGATGCAAGAGGTGTGTCCTTCTCAGGGAAGGAAATATTGCACTGGTCCATCAGTTCAGGCTGACTGGATATGTGGAATATTTTGAAAGTAATTATCGTTCATGTGTCTTCACTGTATGTATGTATATGGATTTTTTTGAAACTTTCAGAAATTCCATATTGCATGTTGGACTTCAGGGAGGAGACCCAGCGACCTGTTGTCTCTGTGGAGTTCATTTGTCCATTAACTGCAACAACTGCAGGGGAATACCTGCCCTCTTACACCAGACGAGCTCAGTGAAGTGACCCAATGTGTCACAATGACAGTTTTCTTCCTAAAAGGTTCTTTCCACCTCAACTTCCCCTCAACTATCAGGTTTGCAGCCACTGACTCACTGCATGGAACTCAGCATTGGCGCGACAACAATGACTTTGCAACAGGCAGAAGAAAATCAACGCTGTAAACAATTAACTGATTGACAGACTGATTGATTGTTCTGCTCTCAGCCCATCATTTATCTCAGTTACTCTACTGTCACTTTGTTCCTCATTGAATAACCTCCATAGTTCTTTCAACACACTCAACAAGGAAGAACTGTGCTGTCTTCCCTAAATCACACCAATATTTCGTAACAAATACATCCCTTTTTTGTGCTTAAGGTTACTTGACTTGCTGTCAACTGCAGATTAAAGCTGGTACTTTGCCTACATGCATTCTTCACACAAATCCTTGCCAAGGTACTTTGGCAGTGTGCTTTTTGTTCTTTGCAGACATCTGTCTTGCACTTTAACTGTCTGTGTTTTCTCAGCATTTTAACAGAAGATGAACTGAGGTATGTGCTAATGGGTCATTTAAATATCCATCAAAGATAAAGTGGGTGCAGCTAATGAATGGATGGATGGTTAATTTTTGAACGGTAAGCCTCAAAGAAATATTTGACTGAAACACACAATTGTTGCGAATAGTAAACATTCTAGCAAATGTGAAGAAAAAACAGAATAAAAAATCAACTCTTCGCTATAAGTTGTCCACAAAATTAGTCACAAGTCCACTGCAGGTTTGCCACAACTGTAATGCGCATTGCTAGAAACCTAACATTTGTGAAAGGGTGTTGATAACATAATGCGACATATAGGCTATTCTGCATACTCCTTCTGTAAAAACAGAAATACAATCCAGGATTAAATAGAGTAGACCATTTTGCTACCAGGTAAATGTTGATGGTTAGGAGAGTGAAGCCCTTTAATCTGTAATTTATTAATCATTAAACATTATTACATTTTTCATACTGGTGAACAAGGACCACTTCTACAGAGGGACGTTCACAACATACATATTACATTATTATATACAGTGCAGTGCATTACAGTGGATTGTTATATGTGTATTACCGGGATGGAGGGATGGGGAGGCTGGAAGGAGAGACAGAGGGACAGAGGGAGGAAAGGAGGAAGAGGAGAGGACTTTCTGAAGGGATGAGGAGTGTTGATAGTAAGTTGTCTTTTTATTACTTCTTTTTTTTTTCAACCACAGTACAGTTTGTTCTATAAAAGTTAAACCCATAGAGAGATAGAGTGCCACATTTTCACAGCTACTGTTAGGTGAACCTACTGGAAGTTGACTCTTGTGGGAATATCAAATGAGATACGTTTTGTCATGAGATGCTATAGAGAGATGCTATAAAACATTCTAAGATAGTCAACCTCCGTCCAGAGCGTGGAGACCCTGGAGGGCAGGCCAAAGGTCTAAGATCAGATCAGCGTGCATGCGTGCTGCAGACATTCAGACATGTTCAGCCATCTAGAAAAACAGCTGACCCCCAACTATTTCTCCTTCTGTGTTTAGGCATCATTTTTGGTGCTTTCCCATTTTATATATAAAAAATACAAAACATAACAGCGAAAAGAACTCCGTTGGTTGTCCCGTTTTTTCTCCTTTTTTTCAGTTTTCCCAAACAGTTTTTTGTCATTTTCATGTCATCATATTGTTGTTGTTGTTTTTTTAATCTTCCCTTTTCTCCTCCAGTCACTTACATATTGACAAAGTATACAATATTTTACAACTGAACAAAGACTGAAAGGTAACATTTGATTTGTCCAATCAGATACAAGGCCCGGATCCTATATCCAATTAGAGAAGTCAACTGGAAGCTAACCAGTAGTAAGCAACACAACAAGCCTATGGTGTGAAAGGAGCTGTCCAAATGCAGCTCTGCATTAACATGAGCACCCGCCTTCAGGGACAGTAGGCTCTGCTGGTTTGTCCAGCTTGATGTCGATCACTGAGGATGGACCGGTTAAGAAAAAGACACGAAATGAAATGAAAGATCCATCATATCACACTGAAATGCTTTAAATTATAGCTTTAAATGCAATATCCTTTAAAAAAAAAATCATTGACATTACATGTTTTTAATTCTGTTTATTTAATCCTTTCACCTAAATTACCCATAAGGCAGCTCGACTGTCAACGGTTTAGTGAAAGATCCGGGTGTGTTATGCAGGAAGCTGGAAGATATAGGCCAACATCACTCCTTTCTAAGTCAACACCCCCACACTTACAGTCTTTAGCCTGATCAGATTTCACGCAACTCCCTCTGAAGCCACAAAATCTTGGTACAACTTTATCACATATGCAGCAGTACTGCTAAAGATTATGAACTTTATGTGTAAAATCAGCAGAGTTCACTCTTAATATCTTACAATCAGCAGGACAAAAAAATCTTCCTGAACTTCAGTTTTTAGATCCAAAACTAAATTACTTTACTGCAAGATTATAAAATAACCACTATAGCTATAAAGCTGCACCCTAAGATACTGAAACTAATCTCTTATCTCTTTTTTTCCTTGCATATTTGTCCTGTACTATAGTGTTTTATTGACAAATCCATATACTACACAGTCATTTTTTGGCTGTAATCTGAAGTCAAATGGTAATTGGTTATCTTCTTATTCATTGTAAAGGAGAAAATAGAATATATAAGTTTATTTTCTTGAATTAATTCACATTTACTGTTAAGAATCCCTCTTTTTCAGTCTCTTCCACATCTTCAACAAACATCTGTCCTCCATCACACATCCTCTGCTGCTGTCACCTCCCAGACAGCCACTGTGTGGTGCTGCAACTGAGCATCCCTCACCATCTTCCTGGCTCTGTGCAGCTCTTCTCTATTATAGCATAAAAGGTTAAATGGCTGATGCCTTAGTAGACAGTAGACTGGGCTGCCTGTTTGTACTAGAGCCAGCAACCGCTAAGAGATTAAAAATAAGCTGGCCATTTCTCGGGCTGTTTGGCTCTCGGCGCAGTGAGTCACGGCGGCTATAAAGGATACTTCCTTCAGGATTCGCGTCGTCCAAGCTTTCCATTCCAGGTAGGGCCGCTGCAACTCGACGAAACAGCTAGAGGGAGAGGAAAGAAGGAGGAGAGAGGAGGGAGATGTAGAGTTAGAGTGGAAAGACGATGTAGAAAAGAAGAAGGGAGAGGAAGCAGGAATAGGAAAGTTAAAATGTGCATTACATGTCCGGTATAGACTGCGTGTGAGATGATGAGTCCCCTAATTATAGCCGGAACAGCATTTTATTTTTCCATATTTACTGATGTTTGCTTGATGTAGAGTTTGAAAGATAAAATGCTGCCTCAATACATTTTTGAACAGTGACAGCAGAGGCATTGACATTCCTTACTTGACTAAAAGTACTGCAAACTGCGAAATGCATGGTTAAAAATTTTAAACTTGCATCAAAAACATTATCTAATGAATAGTCTGAAAGGATTGTCTCAGCAAGGTAGTTAAAATATCAAATCTAAAGGTACTCAGTGCAAAAAATGGCTTGTTTCAGAGCTTATTTCAACATATTGTTGAGTAACGAGTTAAAATCCATCATGTTTCATTGGCTTACATACGTTTTATCGCATGTAAAGTCTTAATATGTTAAACATGTACAGCAGTCGGATAAATGTAGTGACGTAAAAAGTACAATATGCATTTCTGAATTATGCAGTACTTGAGTAAAAGTATTAGATTACAATCCAGCACTGTTTTTGGCAGTTTGCAATATCTGCATTTGCAAATTATATCTTCCTCCCCTTTGTGTGCACGTGTAGCTAAGTGGTTTTGGATGTTACCACTATTGCATATATTTACTCATCTAAATTGTATTTGTCCACACCGGTGTCTCGATCACCTTGCAGGGATGCAGCAACGGCAGAGAATCGGAAATCAAGTGATGCCCAAAATGCTGCGAAATATGGTGAAACTGCAGGGATCACCTGTTTGACATTGCAGCCAGTCTTGGCACTGGTCTCGATGAACATGACGTTCAGCTCTTTGGCTCTCTGCTCTCCTTCCTCGATCGTGATTTGCCTGCAGGAAAATCAGGCCAGGCTCAGCATCTCAGGCCAATTCATTCTGTTCTGACGTGTTGCTTTGAGCAGCTTTCTTTCCTGACATCAGAGATAAAAGCTAAACGGTAGAGTCGATTACATATTTACCTCTTCTCCTCCAGGTCTGTCTTGTTGCCTACTAGCATGATGATAACATCGCTTCCTCTCTCTGTCCTGACATCATCAATCCATTTACAGGTCTGCTGGAATGAATTCACATCTGTGGAGACCAGAATCTCATTTTAAATCCTGTCTTTTCCCTTTTTTAAAGGTGTTAAAATCCCACATATCAAACAAGCCTTTCAATTGAAACTTCTGTGCATTTATTGCAGAAAAACACTCTAATATATACATACATGCATAAGTATAAAACTACAGCACGTGCATCGACATGTAGATAACAAGTTGCTGCTCACTTGTGATGTCATAGACGACCACAGCCACTGTAGAGTCTCGAATGTAGCTCGGGATGAGGCTCCTGAAACGCTCCTGTCCAGCTGTATCCCACAGCTGCAGCCTTACCTGCACGCACACGCACACACACACACACACACACACACACACACACACACACACAGAAACACACACCTCCAGCAGCTGCTTCAGCATCAACTGTCACACAACACACAGGCTATACAGATGTAAAGGCCTTGTAAATACACTTGTGAGGGGATAAGCCAGTATCAGCTCATGTGCAGGCAGGCAGGCAGGCAGGCAGAGCGTAATATCCTGACAAAGAAGCAGTATTAATACCAGCTAAAGTAGATGATCCACTGGTACGGCTTTGACTTATTAGGGCTCCAAAAGCCAATGCATCGAAGCTATTGCTACCAGAAATAACCTTAGGATAATCATGTTAGTGTGTGAAGAGAGCGTCAATTAAGCAAATCAAATCAAGGATTAGTCAAAACAGAGTGGAAACAGGGACATTTCATACTTCGGATGTTCACTGACTAGAACCCTACAAGGGTGTTTCTACGTGTGAATGTTAAATGGCAAGCAAGGTTTTCCTACTGTTCGGTCTTCCAGGTACATTGTCTTTGATAGGAAGTCAATTCCAATGGTCGCCTGTGGAGAGGAAAGAGCAAAAAAGGGGGAAAATCATCATGAGTGAAACCCAGACGTTACATTTTACATGTCTCCCTGCACCATCTGTTGTTCCCAGCAGAGTGATTGTTGTTAAGTAAGAGCAAAATACTAAAAAGCTGTTAAGAAAAAAAGAGGTAATAGGAACAGAAAGTGAATCAGACTGAAACACTAATTTCATTTTGCGCTGCCCTCGGGGCTCTATCAGTCAGACTTGTTATGTACCTAACTTCTGCGAAAGGCAAATTCTAATCTGTTCTCTTTTTCAACAGACTAATACCTCTACTACACTGTTTTCTGATCATATTTGGATAATTAACAACATTCAAATCAGGATTTAACTCATGCAAACTTAATTTAGCGAGACTGATTGTAGTTTGCACATCAAGTGTAAATTTTTGGCCAAATACTGCAATATAATCCATCTTTATTTTACCTAAGTTTTAACACATTGTACAGCTGCAGGGATTACTCCCATCATTCCTGCAAATGTGCCGCCGTAAAAGGGTTGGTAGAGGGTTTTTTTATGGATTTAATCAAAAGAAAATTGGAAATGGAGCTTTCACAATAAGAGGTACTACCTTATCACTATCCAGATCTGCCATCAATCAGTTGTTCATAATAAATTCATCTACGTTGATTCTGGATCTGTGTTGAGTCTCACCTGATATGTGTTGTCGAAACTGTCATACATGAATCTAGTGATGAGAGATGTTTTCCCCACTGAAACAGAGCACACACATGTTAGCTTTTAGTGAAGCGCAACACATCAATAAGCAATTTCTATCAACATTATTTACTGAAAATATGTCTCTTGGTTGAGACAAAATGGCAGGTAAGAACAGTCAAGATGTATGTATGTATGTTTTGTGCCAATTTACATTTTCTTATTAAGTCTTGTATCTATTATGTGTGTATTTTCTTAGCAGCTACTGTGTCTTGTTCTGTATTCTGGGTGTTTTCTTGTTGACTGTTATGTTTTGTGCCAATTTGCGTGAATATTTCTATTAGGTTTTTTATCTTGGCTTTTGTAAGTGTGCATTCTCCTGCTAAGATTTTGCATCTTGCGCATGTTTGCATGGAATTTCTTGTTGTATCACATATTTTGTGCCAATTTGTGTGTGTGTCTTTATGTTTCATACCAGGCATCGTTCTATGGGTATTTACTTGTTTAGTTTGTTTGTATTATGTTGTTTTTGCGCATTTGCTTATGTAGGATTATGTTTTTGTGCCAATTTGTGTTTATGTCCTTATTAAGTTGTGAATCTTGTCTACTCTATGTAGCTTTAGCTCCATGTGCTGTGTTGCATGTATTTGGTGCCATATTCTATATATTTTCATTATAAGCTTTGCATCTTGCTATTTGGTGAGTATTTCCCTGCTGAGTTTTTGTATTTTGTTCTGTTTTCTGTGTGCTTTTTGTATTTGTGGCATCGATTCACACTAATGTTTGCCCATATCCAAATAACATGAGCAATACCGGTGAAATAATCAGCTTTGACCCATTATTTCTGCTCCATTGTCTTTAATTCTTGAAAACATGTGTAAGAAGACCAGCGTGAGGAAAAATGCCACTGAATAACAGCACAGAAAACATGTTTTGATAAACTATTCTCCATAATCACCGAGGAAGACTGTGATTTTGTAACTGACAGATACAAAACACAGATTTTTAGCAGCCTTCATGAGCCGGATGCAGACTTCTTAGAGCATCAAGGTGAGCCCAGTGATGTCCATTTGTATTTACATCCTCCCGGCAGCATCTTTAGCTCCATTTTACATCGGATGTGCAGCGGGCTGAGGACAGGATCCTCCAGCAGGGCCCTGCTCTCAAGCAGACGGCAACAGTTTTGAAGGCGGCGATGGGCAGTGGCCACAGCAGGCCTCTGTTCAGCACCGTGGACAGCAACATTGCAGTGGAGGCCACACAAACACACATACGGGGAGGCTTTTAGTCGACACACAGCCCTGTCATAGACATGCAGCACACACACACACACACACACACATGCACACCGGAGCATCACAATGTAAAGACACAAACACCAGTCAAGCTGCTGTCATATTAGGCCCTAACTATGTGTCTTCTTCTCTTCTTTGCTGGTGTGGCTCCTCCACATATCCGATGTCTGAACACGTATCCAGGCAGCTTTACAGCGCTAAGCCCTTATCGATCAGCTCCTCCTCAATTTGTGCCATCACATCAAAGCACATACGCAGCCCGTTCCCACCCCGAATAGATGGATTATTGAATGAATAGTATAAGGCTGTGACGCTGTCAGGGCCTCGTTGGTTTTATTTGATTATTTATGGCACCGAACCGGAGACTGCGAGGTTTGGAGATGCTACAGACATCGAGCAGCCTAGGGTGTGTCCCGAACTGACACATGGGGGACTGTTTATTATCATCTTCTCCGAAAACACGAGTGCTGGGAGAAATACCCAACACTGTCGTATGATAGAGGAGAGGATATTTCGTGTCAGAAATAAGCGATGGGAGTGAAATAAACGCGTTATGTGGAAAAGGCTGAGCGTATTTGTCGGTCACTGCAGCACATCAAAACATCCCAATTCACAGCGTCTGCCGGGATGCGAATTATGACCATTTGCGACGAGTGAATAATCCTCAAGGATATTTATCACAATTGGAGTTTGTATTTAAGCGATCGCAAGGATTAGATATAAATGAAGGGTTTGATTTTTACGCATGCGTTTTTTTTCTCTTGCTCTCGTTTTTTTCCTCCTCGGTTAATCAAATTTTCTTGAGCAACATGGGCGTCAGATTCACCAAAGCGAGCCGGCACATCCTCTTAGATTCACTGTCAACTTTACAGATCAACACGGATTACATACATGGCCTTCAACGTATACGCATGTTTAATCCAGGGGCAACCCAAACCTCCCCAAGCACTGACTCACCGCTCTGCTCGCCCAAAAACACGAGTTTAAATTTCCTCAGGGGGTTCCCCAAATCTCCTCCAGCTGACATGGTGGCAGATAAAAAGCTCAACTTGGATTATTTGTATATGTTCTTATCGCTCGGCGTCTCCTCCGTCGTGGCTGCACAGGGGGATCCTCCTCTCCTCACAGAATGATGGGAATGCAGCTCAGCATCCTCCTGTCAATTTGGGGAGCTTGTGCGCCTGCGCGACCTCACCTATTTCAATCCCTCACCTTTTCTATTGGACATGAAACTAAACTGTACATTTTTTTAAATTTATTTGCCAACTATATTTGTGCCAAATTTTGAAATTGTGTGACTACATTTTAGACTTAAATATTGCAGCTTTTGTTTATTTGACATCTACACTTACCGATTTCTTTCCAGTTAAAAATCTGGAATGAAGTATAGTTTATAGTCAGAATGATTTCATAAAATCTGATGCTGTATTAAGCATAAAAAATGCTCAACATTGAGATAAATAGCTAAATATAAATTAAAGTCAGAACTGAAATGATTAGTCATGTAGTGAGGCAATTAGATCTTTTTTTTTAAGGAGGATTTTCAACTTTTTTAGTCTTACATATTTTTGTTCACCCTATGTTAAGCAGAATGGGTCAAATTTGCTAAAATATTACATTCTGCAGTTTTTATTTATTTATTTATTTAGGCCAGTATAGCAATGTAACTCCAGAAAGAGCCATTTTGTTTAAATAGTACTGTTGTATCTGAACAGCTATTTTTATATCTAAGGATCTGAATACTTTCTTTATCAAAAGACTTGAAAGAATTATCACTACTATTCAATAAAAGAAATCAGAGGAATTACTTTTGCTTTTTTTTTGAAAAAATTCCACTCATTTAGAATGTGTCAGTCTTTAAAGGGGCATTCCAGCTATTTAATATCACACTCGTACGTAGTTTGGAGATGAGGCACATCAGAAAGAAAGAAAATTCAAAGTCGGTGCAAAAAGGGAAGAGAAACCCTAACTTTTACCCCCTAGATCCTGCAAACCCCCAGATTTGTAACACAGATCAACTCACAGTCCCCAAGGGATGCCACTACAGAGGTATGTTGTTGAATTGGGAGGAAAAAATAAAATATAACAATTTTTTTGACAGAAAACATTTTAAAAGTCACTTTTTATAGCTAATCAACTTTGATATGTTAAGTCAGTGGATTGCGTCTTTAAGTAAGTAACAGAGTGCAAATTGATTTTAAGAATTCTCTGTGATCTTACCAGCTGAATCCAACGGTATGAAATGTTTTCTTTGGCCCTGCTGTCAGTAAATAAAAATACCATGAGACATTTTTAAATGAAAAAATCATAGAAATCTTTTTCTGTTTGCAGAAGCGGCATAACTGGGTGCAGGAAGCCTACGCAAACTACCCAAGTCTCTAATTTCTATTGCAATAACAGTACGTCAGTCAGGCATTCTCAGCAGAATTTTACTAAGCTCCAATCAGTTTGCCAAAACAAACACATCAACATCATTTTGTGCAAAAATGCTATTAAACCTAATGTTGAAAATCAAACAGCTCTGCTTCCTTCTCTTTCCAAAAAGCAAAACTTCGGTCAATATATTTACAGATGTCCTCATTGTTAAAGCCGGTGAAGTCTGTGTCACTGCAACTCTCATCTGGAGTCGCACTTTGAACTATAACCTTGGGTACTAATCTGGAGTCTGGCACCAGTGATGATGATGATGATGATGGACAGCGACACGGTTTTGATTCACCAAAGAAGCGAACTTTGATGTCCTCAAAGCCGTCGCTCCACTGTCGCCTCCCAGCCTGGATTTCCCTTAGAACAGCCTTGTGGAAGTCTCGCACCTTCTCCCAGGGGAAACTGCCAACATGGTCAAAGACTTCGAAGCAGAGCAGATGCCTCATCTTCCTCTCCTCAGGCGACAGGTCTTGCTCTAAGATGTGGAAGTACCCCAGCATAAAGAGGTCGAGGGTCAAGCTGTCGTGGCTCATTGCAACACCGTCCAAATCTGGCAGGAATTGTTCGGGGGAGTAGGTGACCTGAGGGGGCGGGTTTTGTGAGAAGGAGGATAAACACGAGTTCTGAGCATCTTTGAGTTCTAGTTTATTCTTCCAGGAGTTTAACATTTTGTCCACAGCACCTCGTTGTTGGCAAAACCGAAACATGGAGGTGATTTTCTGTTGGGGCTGTGCTACTAACACTGCAGCCGGTTCCTGCCTCTGCCTCGCTGCTCTCACCGAAATAGCGTATGCAGACTTCTTCCAGTGGCTCAGGAACAGCACCACTATTCTCTCTTTTCTTAAGCTGGTAGTTTCCATTACAGGTACAAGTTTTTGGGGCGCACCACATTGGCTGACTTCACAGCTAAGGCCTGTGTTGGCACTGTGGTTGTTTCCTCCTGGAGCGCCAACCGCTACCTGTCCTCCTTTTATGATCCCAGCAAAGGGGTAAATGCTGCCTATCTGACCCTCAAAGTTGGATCTGAGAATTTTTACTGACACCCCAGACTGCTGGATCTCCCTCTCCACCCTTTCCCTCCGTGCTCTGCTGTAGTTGTTGCTCTCCAAACGATGGCTAAAGGCAGACGCCATCCCTATGTGTGGTATCCTACATCCACTAGAGCTCTCCACATGTGCTGTCTCAGGGCCCTGTTGCATGAATCCCTGTCCTAAATCGGTTCCTGATCCATCTTTTATCCCTTCCATCATGCCTTCCACTATCATCCTCTCACCCTCTATTTCTGTGGTTGGAGTCAGATTAGCCACCAGCAGAGACATACTCCTAACAATCTCCGAGACACGACTGCACCAGAGTGGCAGAGTCGGGGGCATTTTCCCCTCAGAGTCCATCTGTTGCAGGGCCTCTTTGTTGAGGGAAATGTTGACAATAGGATCAGGTAAAATTGACCTGAGCTCCTCAGTCAGCCTGGTCAGCTCCAGCTCATAGGCCTGGCAGCGTTTCTGCAGTGAAACAGACTCAATCTGTTGCTGCAGATACACCAGATCCTCCTCTGTTAGAAGCTCACCAAAGGGCCCCAAGACTGCATTGTGAGTTTGAGAGTACTTCCAGCCGTCTACTGGTGTGTAGCCGTTAGCCACGTCCTAGTAGAGAGGCAAGGAGATTTTGTGACGGGAATGGTTCAGCATTTGGTAAGAGAGTTTATGTGTTTTTAAAATGTTCTGTGGATACAATACAACAGAACCAATGACCGGTACCTGTCTCCTTTGCTCCTCCTCATCCTGCAGTCTGACCTGCAGCTGCCGCACCATCACCTGTCGCTTCCACTCTGCGATTGGCCGACCGGTTTCATCGTGAGTGGGCACCAGGGAGTCAATGTCAGCCAGGATCACATCGACGATTGGTAACTCCTTCAGCACCTCCTCACCATCAAGCTTCTGTCACCGTTCAGTAATGTAAGACAGAGTGACACTGCTGAGCTCTGGGTCTGGAACCACATCTACTAACATAAAATCACTGTTATAAAATTCTCAAGAATCAATTCTTCTGATGCTTTTATAGTTATCTGAAGTCTGTTGAACAACACAGTAAAACTAAAATAACCCAAACAAGAGGAGGCTAAAAGTCAACACAAAATAAGAAACAATGTGTATAACTAACACGCCTATGTGATCCACCCATATAGGTGTGTTAGTTATTGATGCTATTTAGACGTCCACATTGTGTACAACATGCACTTGATTAAATCATTTTTCTGTTAGCTTTGTTCCTCTCATTTGTTTATGTGGTTAAGTGGCTGTGCATGATTTGCAGCATAACTTCTAGCCACATACAACCTGAGCAGATGCTTAATTGTCAGTTTGCGGAACCCCTTTTTGTAAAAGTGACTGTCCAATCATAGCTTAGCAAACATTATTAAGTACAGCTGGCAGTCATGGCAAGCTTTGGATTTTCGAACATACCAAAGAGCCTTGAGAGTGGTGCCCTGTATGCAGCCATCAAATACAATTTTAAAGACCCCCTTCAACTGAAATTAAGTTTTTTACCTTGATAACATTTACATATGATACTTTACATGCTCGGTATATATGTCACGAACAAAATAATCAGTCAGTGAAGTAGCAGCGCGTTTCCACCTTGAAATCACAATGTACTGATGACAGTCTCAAAAACATGCTTTTTATATGTTTATATGATCAATCCCATCAGCTTTGAGAATTGGATTCCAGTCCAACCAGCAACACTCAATACTTATCACTGAGACAAAAACTGGTTCACCCTAAGGTTAACACACCCATACACAAGCTGAGCAACGTTGTAAATGTAGTCCAATGCAGCAAGGAGTGCACAGACCAATATAGGCTAAGCAACAGCTCCACAAGCATATGGCTCAACACAGGAGATCCATCTACTTTGGACCAGACTGTGCAGTTCACCTGCATCTATGGGGTAAGATACAGTCCTGCGAGGACAGCAATGTGAAGAGACATGGGTTAAGAAAAGAGTTAAGGGAGCCATCTTTGTTCAAGTGGAACAGCCATCTCTAAACAGAAGAGGGCGTCACCGAAACCACTTACCAGGTATGTTTTGCCGCCATGAACACCTTGAGTCATCCCTAACCTGCCAGTTTCACAGCCATTTACCATTTGGGTTATTAGACGTGTTTTGTGGGTGACAATATATATTTGGGACTCCTCATCAGTCAGTTAGAAATGAAGAAGCCTCGTGGATGAAAGGTGAAATGTTTCAACAACAAGAAAGAGAAATCCAGTAATTTTTTTTTTTTTTAACAGATTTCTTCTTTTAAATCAAGTCCATCAAAATAATAAAACGCTCTTTTCTGTTCTCTCCTCTGCTCTCTGAATGGCCTGCTGGACTGAACAGCTTGACATATCAACAGTGGTAGCAACAGTAACTAACGGGCTGTACTTCCAATGGAATCTGATTAAGTTGTGAGCTTGAATCCATGTGCATTTTCTTGCAATAAAGCAGCTTTAATCCTACGACATTCTATTTTTTAAGGCATTTCCAGGGAGGTTTTTGTATTCCAGCTTCTTAATCATGCCCCTTTCATCTAGAAGACAATACTATCATCTGTATTTGGAGTGTTTTCACTTTGTGCAGGGTTTACATTTGTCTTGAAGGTCGGACTAGTCTGCTCACCGTTTGTCCAGTGAAGACTGCAGTGATGCCAGCATGCCGCAGAGACTTAATAGACTTCATGTGAGACATCAGCGTGAGGTCCCTTTCTGGAGGCTTCAGATGATTGAGCGATGTCACCACTTCAAAAAAAAAAAATGGTGAAGAGGTCAAATATTCACTTTCAAAAGAAATGTTTCTTTTGGTTGACTGAAAATATGTGTGGAAAAAATACTTGAACATATGATTGTATTCACATTCCTAAAGACAATCAAATGCGAACATGTGATCTGTGTGTCAGTCACCTGAAGAGGCCACCTGGACATGCTGGATGGAGCCTGTGGTGAATTTCTTTGACATGGCAGCAGGAGTCAGAGATGGGGAGGCTGCAGGCAGTATGGTGGGGTGGCGAGGCAGCGGGAGCACCTCCTTCACTGGCTGCTGGGGACACACATGGAGCAGCAATGAACAAAGCTTTAGGGAGCAGTTCGCAAAAAACAAATACAGCATGTTTAACCGAAGAAAGTACAGCAGCATTTTTGATTTGGTGCCTTGTAGGGATGGTCACAATATCAGATTCTCACCACATATTATTGCAATATCTGTAGAAAATCTGAAAAGATACAGTAATAATGTTGTTGGTAAAATTCAGCAGTGTTTATTTAAAGGTTTTTCTCTCTTATGGCAAATGAATTACACTGAAAATCAAGTGTAGGGATGTGGAGAGAGTCTGAAACTATAACTATATCATTACTGGTCCTTGATTGTTTACAATATTGTCTTAAATGTATTAATAACATGATACCAATATTTCACTTTTAATTATGCTGAATATCATCAACACTAGTATAATGTAAGAGTTTATTTTCAAGAAAGGTCAGTACTAAAGTAGAACATTGATTATTTTTTTTGTTGCAAATCAGTCAATCCTACACTTTATTTTAGCCTTTTTTGACATACATTTCCTGCATTCATGTTATTTACCACCTTTACGGTGTTCAATCAGCTCTGGTTTCCAAGCTTTTTCTTTCAAAACCCTTTAAATAATACATGTACCAAATAGATTTCGGTCATAATTACTTTCATTTTTTGGTGAGGATAATGGCTTCTTTTCAGACATTTTTGCAACACACGACACAGAATTATACAAAATACTGCAGCAATTAATTAGGTAACTTTCTGTTTGACGAGCCAATGTGTCTGCTATGAAAATGGTTGATTAAATATCTGTTTCCTTCTACATTAGTCTTGGTTTCATTACTCAAAAAAGTAACATATTACACTTTACTCATGTTTAAAAAATATGTTACCTTACTCCCCTCTGCAGCACTGCCTGTGGCGTACTATCACACAATTTCCAATTAGCAATATAACTATAAACGTTTCCACATATCTGCACAACTCTCTAAACTAATGAAGAAGACATAGAAAGTGTATTTCTTTAATGCTTTTAATTAAGCATTACTTCAAAGCTAGCAAAGTTGATGAAAACCAGCCCAAAGAGCCTTTCACAGAAAAATACCGGTGCTGAAAAGAACAAGGCTCAGTTGTTTATCAAGAAAATGACTTTGGAAAGAATTTAAGAGCTGTAATTCATTACATCACTGTGTTTACAGAGAGATGTAATGTGATTACAGTAGTGCTTTATTTTGTAATGCCCTTTCTTCAGCACTGTTCTACATGTTTGTGAACCAGTGTTAAGTTAAAACTTTTGTTTCAGTCCTTGGACTGACGACTGGTCACCTTATTGTTCTCCATGTTGGTCCTGCTCATTCACACTCCAGTGTCACAAAGCTGCAGCAGCTCCTGTTTCTGAAAATGACAAGAACAAAACCGGAACACATAAACAAGCAATGGAGGACACCACCAGAGGAGAAATGTGACACAGATCACACAACAGTGAAAGTAATCTGCTAAAAGACTGAGACCCCCCTAATGGCCACAGACACACACTTATACACACACAGTTAATGTAAAGACGCAGCTCGTAGTACTTGGAACTAAAACAAGAAGTGGTGAAACTGGACACCGGTCGGTGAATGTAGCGTAGCCCACACAGAGTGCAGGAGAAAGCATGTTGGAGTGTGGAGAGACATGATATCCTGCTTCGGGTAACCTTCCTGATTCACAGGACTTTTTCACAAGCTCCATGGCATTCGATAGTCTTGATACTACACAGACAATTACAGTGTTTCTCCAAGTTTAAAGCCTGTCACGGTTTAAGGAACGGATGTCCATTCAATGGTAACCGTGTAAAAGTTTTATGCATAAATTACATCACCGTAATTTAGAACAACTTGATGTCATTCATTTTTCCATTAATACATATCTAATAAAACAACATTTCACCTGTAACTGGTGTTTTAATACACTGCAATATTTTACATTTTTAATTAAATTATATTCATCTTACACTGACATTAGGTTGCAATATATTTGCAGTTCAGTGTCATTGCTGCATATCTTCGCTGGTAGACTTAGTGAGGGTTGAATAATAATTATAAAAAATTACCTGTTTAAATATATTTAAACAATTAGAAAAGAAATACCTTTTTTGGGGGTAATGAATCTATATTTTGCAGTATATCGCTAGTCACTGTTTTAATAAATATAGGGTCCCTATATTCAAAATGTCCTAGTTTAATCAGCATTAGTTCTATTTACTCCAGTCATGAAAATCCAAATGTATTTAGTACTTACAAATATATTCCTGAAACCGTCAAATCACCAGAAATGTGACAGATGATGAAAAAAAATGTTAACCTCGAGAAAAATACAATATCAATATTCTAAAAAATAAAATAATATTGCAGAAAGTCTAGCAGCCGAAGTCCGTCTGTTCACTCTGGCAGCCAATAAACAGTAAGACTAAGGAGCAGCACCACCAGGACCCAAACCTCAGATGGGGGTCCTTCTTAGTATGCATAATTAAAGAGGTGGGATAGAGTGACCAGGAGCTGGAAGTATAGAACGATAGCACTGTGATGTATGTAGGAGAGAACTTAGAGTCAGCTGCAGCCTCCTGCTCAAATATGAGCAGTGACACATGATGACAGGTACATTATATGCATGGCTGCTTGACTGCTGCTCCCTGTAGCATGATGCGCTATTGACACCTCCAGATTTGTCTTTTCTGACATCAAAGGCTGTTTTTTTTTTTTTGTCACTATAGCAACCCCTGTTCACAAATGGTTCGTGACAGTTACAGTTTAACCGATTTTGTTAAAGGCCACCATTTTGTCCCATCTGTGAGCAGCAGATGTAGACAGATGTGTTTGATGATTGTTAATTTGTGGTATGCTGATTTAGTTTGTGATTTGTGGATTACTGTCAGTCAATCCAGTCTTTACACTAACCGACGTATCTGAGACTAACTTGCTTGTCATTTCAATTTCGTCACGGTGGCAGGATGCAAAGCAGGGTATTTTGGAAGTTCTTCTCTCCAGCAATGTTTTCCAGTTCCTACTGGGAGATCCTAAGATGTTCAGAGTCCAAATGAGATAGGAACTACCGCCCTCAAGTTCTGGGTCTAGCCCAGAGTCATCTTAGGGTTGGACTTGCTCAAAAAACCTTTCAAGGAGTATGTCCAGTAGGCATCTTAATTCGATGCCTGAATGACCTCAACTCGCTCTTTTCAATGCCAAGGGCCAGTGGCCAAGCTCCCTCTGGATGTCTAAGCTACTCACTCTATCTCTAAAGCTGAGTCCACCCATCCTACGAAGGTCACTTGTATCTGCAACCTCATACTTTCAGTCGCTACCCAGAGCTCATGACCATAGGTGAGGGTTGTAATGTAGATGGATTGGTAAATTGCAAGCTTCACCTTCTGGTTGAGATTCTTCTTCACAACGGTACACTACAATGCCAGCATTACTGCTGAGACTTCATCAGTTTGTCTGTCCATGTCACACTCTATCTTCCTTGTGAACAAGGCTCCCAGATACTTTGACTCCTTTGCTTTGGGGAAATAACTCACCCCAACCTAAAACGAAGAATCAACCGGTTTCTGGCAGAGAAAGATGACCTCAGACTTGGAGGTACTGACTCTCATCCCGGCTGCTTCACACTGGGCTGCAAACCTCTCCAGTGCTCGCTGAAGGTCATGTGCCGATGAAGCCAACAGAACCGCATCATCGGCAAAAAATACATCTTCCTAATACTATTAGGTCAACCATTACTTGGTTTACTTTCATTGTATTGTTATTTTTACTGTTGTTCTTACTGTGTAGACTTCATGTTCAGCCACAGCTGAGATTTTTTTGTTTATGAAATAACGGGCAATATAACAAGCTTCCTTTAGCATATACACTGATCAGCCACAACATTAAAACCACAGACAGTTGACAAATGACACTGATCATCTCAATACAATGCAATGCTCTACTGGACAACATTGGGAGCTGAAGGTCATTGCAGATGTTACTTTGACACGGACGACACCTCTAAACATCGTTGCAGACCATGCACACCTCCCCTGCATGGTAACAGCATTTTCTGATGGCAGTGGTCTTACCTAGCATGACTGTGCATTCCAGAAAACTGCAAAATCTGCTTCAGAACTGCTTGAGGAACAGAACAAAGAGCTAAAAGCATTGATGTAGCCTCCAAACTCCACAGATATAAACCTAATCGAGCAATCACGGGATGTGTCAGAGCAACCCTGATAGATGGAGGCCTCAGACACCACAGGACACCAGAAGAGTTTGATGCCTATGACTCAGTAGTCAGAGCTGTTTTGGTGGCACAAGGGGGACCTACACAATATTGGGCTGATTGGTCTACTATACTTTATTTACTTCATATATATGCACAACACTGTCTACAGAGTTTCCCAGCAGCTTCATGCATACATAGGCATGATGAGGGTACATAGATGGGCAGCTATGGAAAAAGGACCAGAACACATGGTTAAATATTCAGCATTCATTACACTGAGAAGACCCACAGTACCTTACCAAACTTTTTGTTCAGAACCTGATGATAGGCAGCAGCACCTCACTCAGTCCAAGGCCTTTGTGTCAGGCCCAGTATTTCTGCCTCTGTGTCAGGGGATTAGTCTGACTGGCCTTGCTGCAGAAGAGCACATGGTGAGTACATAATCAATAATGGAAGGCTGCACATGAACAGCCTCACACAGGCTTGCACATGTGCTCAGTCTGAGCAAAAGTACAAACTGTTACGCAACAGACATGAGAAGAGCATTGTGATCCGGTATCCGTTCATTAGGTTGCTACGTCTGCAACAACACTGTCATGTTGGGGTCAACACAAGAAGGCTTTATTATATAGTATATACATAATACACGTGTCATTTAGGAAACACCATGTGCTTTAGATACAGGTAGTCATGTGTCACCTAAGCAGCTCTGGACACTGGATATGTAGGGGTTGCCCTATGGACATGGGCAGCAGGACTTTTAGTCCTGTAGGTTGTTGGGTGCAGCCGCTGTGGTAACACAAGCTGCAGATGCTTGATCAGATTGGGGTCTGGAAGCCAGGTTGAGCTCTTTGTCAAGCTCGTTTTTTGAGATGTGGCTGGGTGCATTGTCCTGCTAGAGGAGACTGGCATTGGGGAGTACCATTGCCATAAGGGGGAGGTGTGCACAATGTTTAGGTAGGTGGCACATCACAGTAACATTTACGTGACTGCCAAGGTTGCTCTGCAGAACATAGGACTGTAATGACATTATCAATGTTATTCACTGTATTTGCCAGTAGTTTTAATGTTATAGCTGCTAAGTATATACATCACTGTTGAGAGTATCTTATTCGATGGATACAGGGGACATTACAGCAGTATATCAAGAAATTCACTAAAATGTGGTATTATGGGCTGATCCATCGTGCCAGGAAGTTCTACCTTGATATGAAATAATAGTTCTGAATAGTATAGGCCTGTTTCAGGGTATACCATAGAACAAATCATCTAATACATGAGGACTCAGAGGAGCTGAGATCATTCATTTGCATCGTTTTTCATTTGTATTGCAATGTAGATTGGAGAGTAATTGAAAATTAAAAATATATAGTACTGACAACAGCCATCTTAGATTACTTATAACAAAGAAATGTAAGACAGTTATTTTATTAACAATCTACCTAACAGGGTTTTTGGGGGACAGTGATAATAAAAATGATGTTATCAATATAAATATGATTTCCTGTAGATGATGTATCCCAGGGAGACTCCAAGTCCAGAGTTGACAGCAGGGGACCAGAAACTGATCTGCGAAGAACTCCACATACAAATTTTGATTTAAATCGTGTAGAATAGCACTGCAAACGCCACTGAATGTAATAAAGGTGAAAAGTGAAATCTGATACTGGCAACAATCAAACACATCACATTCAGATGTTGCATAAGTTTGAACACTCATTTATTTATTTGCCTTATTTTTATTTCTTGACAACTTTTGTTATGTGTCCACAGACATGAGAAAGAACTCCAGAACACTCAAAAGATAAACGTGAGCACTGAGATTAAGACTTTATCACAGGCTGAGACCTGTTTCTGCTTCTGTCAAGCAGCTCTGAGCAAGAGTACAAACCTGGGATCATCACCGCCTCACCCATACTGAGCTGAGATGTGCAAAACTCATCCCTCGTCAGCACTCTTTACTGTACAGTGACACTTGACAAAGCAGCAGGTCAGTTATTCTTATTCATCATGGTATACAGAGGAAAAGAGAGTTAATATCATCTGCGTGATGAGACCCAACACACAAATCTCCATTTATATACAAGACAGAGCCAAGAGGAAGGTTTCCAGTTAATCATTACAAGGATCATGAATGACAATACTTTACAAGCAGCACTTGAGGGGTGGAAAGCTGTTGTCATTAGCAAGCGGTAAGGCAGGAGAGAGGGACGGGGCACAGCAGAAGATAAGTGGACCTGCATGCTTCGATCCAGAGCTATGACAGTTAAAAAGCAGCCAAATATAAAATAATTCACTCATGTACCTTTCAACAATTACTGGCCAGCATGCTAAAACTGTCTCACAAAGTGTTTTTTAACATGATACCCTGGAGCTGTTAGGGCTGGAAGCATTGCAAGTCGTCTGCCAGTTGTAAACTGAAAAGTCAATGCAATGCAATTGGTGGTGTGTTAACTGCTGAGGAGAGAAAAAAAAAAGACTCTTCCTCTTTCAGAACAGGGCCATAATATTTCTTAAAAAACACACATTTATATATTGTAAAACTTCATAATACAAAATCATATTAAATAAAGATGCTTTGTGCGTAAGTGCAATATAGTGTTAAAACATAATCTATGCCTCAGAACTAATAAATAAAACTTTCCATTTGTCTTCCGTACCAGCAGACAACATATAGGCTGTATCAATAAAATATTTTCTGAAGAGATTTGATTGTACCAAGATGACCCACTGAGAAATAAACAGCTTTAATTAATTCTTTGCTTAAAGACGGAATATAATTTTTAAAAAGCTAAAGTATCCACGGTGGCTATAAATATGTTGTAAAATGTAAACTACGACTGATCAGAGTCAGATTTCTTTCACTTCTCTCAGTATTAGGCTGCACTGCTCAACAGGTTGGCTGGCCTGTGGCACACAGATTCCTGAATCCTTTCTGCTCACTGACTGTGAGTCCAGCTTCCCGCAAAAAAAATTATCATAACCAGTCATAAAGAAAACAAGAGGAAAACAGGAAAGGCAAACTGGCTGGCTGACCATGCCTTCTGTATATGATGAGCAAAAACATAGTTTTGCTCAGCAAAATGCATAATAATGTATATCTGAACTAATACAAAACCCATTTTGTCATTCTTGCATGAAAAAATAAACCGTTTTTCATTTATTTCACCTTCTACAGATAAGATTGACATTGAAGCAACATTTAGGGCCACCTTGGTACAATGAAGGATGATAAAAAGCAACTAAAAAACATCCCTGGACATGAAAGTCTTAACAACACCCAGCTAATCATACTGTACTGGTTTCTGACACAAGCATCAGACTGTGAAATATCTAGCAGCTACAGTACCAAAGCTAAGGGGGAGGATTGCTTCAAAAGGCAACATTTACAGTCCATGAAATGAGCTAAATGCCGTACTGTACTTTTACAGGCTTTACCAACAGACTATAGAGGATCATCGATAATATTTACTCTCCAAAACATTGACATAGATCATCAAAATAAAAAAAAAGATTCATAGCATCTACTATTACTCTACATAAAAGCTTAATGTGTAACTAACTTTAGCGTTAATGCTAAAGACAGAGATGAATAAGGGAGAAAAAAGAGGTGAAAAAAGGGAGGCACTATCTGGTGCATGGACAACGCTCTTGTCCAATCAAAGCAACTGCCCTCAACAGGTTACAGGTCCATGGTCAATTACAACTTTGTCCTTTCTATTTAGCTACAAGAGGAGTCTTATATAGTAAACGTATTTACTGTAGCAACTCTGCTGGCCCATAACAGACAGAATAAGTGCTTGTTTGATAAAAAAGTATGAACCACACACAGTGCAGTTGTCCTCCCAGTTTGTCATGAAAACACCATTTTATGTAGGTGTGATTCGTTTATACGAAAAGTGTAACATTTTGGGAAATTCAAGTCTTTGCTTACCCGCCGGAGCTGTTTTTTTTTTTTTTTTGTGATGTGCTCAATATATATAGTGATCAGTGTTTCCTGTTACACATAAGGATTGATCAAAGTGTGACAACAGAAACAAACTATGATACTGATAACACTTTCATGTAAACCTATTAAATATGAAACTGAAGATGGGAGGTGATTAATTTAGCTCAGAATTAAGATTGGAAACAACTAGGTGACAAAAATCCACCTCCCAGCACCTCTAAAGCTCACTAATTCATAGTTACACAGTATCTTGTTTGTGTCTTTATGCTGGGAGTCACTGTGCCTGAACAGGAAATACACATAACATCCCAGGTTGTTTAAGGATTAAACACACACGATACATGTGAGCTGTAGAGGTTGTGGCTGATTTTGTTAAATTTGACCCTTTGTTTCCAATCTGAGCTAAGCTAAGATTCAACTTCATATTTTCCATGAGTGCTATCAATGCTCTCCTCTAACTTTCAGCATAAACGAGGATAAACACTTCCCAAAATGTCAAACTATTCAGTAAACATCCATGATTTTGTCTGTCTGCTAACACAACTGCACAGTGGACAGTGATTGAAACAATTAAAAGAAGAAATAACAAGCTTTGGTAAAAACAATTGAGTAAATGATACAAGACATCAACTCAATGAAGACAATAAAGTGCCATGCAACGAAACTGTCAGAGCTCCTGTCGCAAAGAAATAACAGAGCAGACAACCTACGATAGCAACAATAAACAACATTATCCTTCATGGTTATACCTACAAGGGACTGTGTAAAAAAAAAAAAGAAAGAAAGAAAGCAGAACAAGGCAAGGATATGAGTTATCTCTCCTGATCGTGGATTACTTTGCCTTAGTCTAGCCAACAAACTCAGTTTTCACAGAGCCAGTTAAAAAAAATGACACAGGTACAACAGCTTATCCTTTAGTCCTAACAAATGCCTCCTCATGCTACTTCAATGGTAAAATGATGAGCAACAGCGATCTATCTCTTTGCTATTTGAAACCTCTGCGGTGAAACAAATAGTCTACGCTGCAGAGCACCGAGCCAATCCAAACTGAGGTAATGTACAGTATGCATGGAGTATATGGAGCTACCATCCCTGCACTTAACACACTTCTACACAGAGAAACATCCGGTTTGATGTTTTCATTCTCTCCTTCAGCCGAAGCCGTTAATGGCTGGTGGCTAATGTTTGTTTACAACTGGGACTTACTGTCAGCAATGATAGATGAAGGAGGGATCTGGCCACATACTATCTTTTTACAAGGAACTGGTAGATGAACGATTTCTACATGTACATGAAAACTAATCGTCCCAATACCCAGCAGAGGTAAGTTATTTAACAGGTTTAGGTGGTTAGTTTTTCTGCTCAAGGTCAGAGGGGAGTACACCATGCAGGGTTTGAGGTGGTGACGGCAAAAACAGACAGAAGATGGTTTTGTCAGATTGTGGAATGAGCGACTAAGTGATTTTCGGGATGGGTTCGGCCATCACAGGAATATTTAAATGGTTCTATGTATAAGTTTGTTATATGTTCAGCAGGAGCAGGACGTTGAGCTGAGCTTTTAGATTGTATTGTTTTGTTTGTTTGCTGTTTTCCACCAGGCTGGTTTCACCTCTCACATCCTCTGAGCAGTTGGAACCGACTGGATTGACTTTCTCCTGGAGAGCTTTGACCTGACGGGAGGAGATGAAAACATTTGTGAAATGAGGCAGTGACATGAAAGAAAATGTTGCATTAAATGGATTTAGAAAGCAGTTATGATTCAAAACATTATTTTCTGGGATACATAACTCTCTAAGCCATAAAAACAACAGGTTTGCAAGGATTTACCAAAATTAAACCATTAATCAGAGCCAGACAGAGAATCATCGGGTTTTGAACTTTCTGACATTCTTTAATTCCATCTGTGGCCCGATTTATCACAAAATTTGACCAAGTCAAAGGTTTTAATCAGAATATTTTACAAAAAAAAAATTCTAAATATTTTATTTAAAAAATGCCCAACTAGATTTTGTAAAAAGCCAAAAAAATTCTTAAAATTCAAGGACTTTCAGTTGAACTGCAAGTTGTATGACAGTAGTTTAAAAATAAAAGTAGTAAAATATCTATAGTGCGCAGAGCCATCATTTTTCCCAGCATTGTTAATACCTGTGGGCACTTGGAAAAATGCTTTATGTAGAAGTTTCAGGGTTTTGTCTTTTTTAAATTATTTTTCTAAAATAAATAATCAGAGAAAGTCAACTTCATTTTTTATGATTAACTGTGTCATACTGCACAGAGATCATTCTCTCTACCTCCAGCCATGTAGTTTCTGTTTCCCTGGAAGTGCAGAACTTCATGTTGCAGTGAAAATTAAGCCCACAAGAAGCAAAAAGGAGCAAAGAAAAAAAAAAACAGAAACTGCTTTGGGTTCGGTTAGTTGTGCAGAAGATAAAAGCTTCTGCTGATTTCTAAAGAACAGAGAGATCCATTTAAATCTATTTTTCTGCCACACACTATACTCTCCATATTTGACTGTTTACATTGTTGGATATTCAGCTGACCTGATGTGCACCGACTACAAGACTATCTAGGTTTGTAGTTTCCAACCTGGGGGTCAAGAACCCTCAAGGGGCACCAAGAAAAAACATCAGGGGTCACTAGATACTGAAGTTGCACAAAATAATGTTTCTTTTGCTCGTATTTTGCTACTGTTCTTGCTAAGCACTGGGTACGTTCAGATTCAGCTCTGGGTTATGCTGATTGTTTTGATGTTGAACAATTTAACACTATTTTGCCAGTAATGAGTAAGAAATGGCATTTACCTTTGCAGGAATATTCCTGAATCATTTACAGTTACATTTCACATTCATTCAGGGAATCTTAAAAAAGAAAAACAAATTTTTGTAGAAGTTTTGCGGTGTATTTTACCTCAACGGCTTCTCCACCACTCACCTGATGGTGCCGGCCAACAGCGGGTTAAAAGCATACAGCCAGTCATGCATCTCTTTGTCATTGGTGGCCTGCAGCAGGATCCCACGATGCTCAGTGCACACAGCAAACGTGTTGGGAGTCTGAAGACATGGAATACCTCAGGGTTACTTAAGCTCTTTCATTTTTAGTTGTTTAACGCTTATTGAAGTGAAGTTTGGTCATACCCGCAGTAAAGTCTGTTTGTCTTCACTGTATTCCACCTTTGCAGACGACAGGTTGATGACGGCTCTCTCCACGCTGTCCCTCTCGCTGCGGTACAAGTAGACGTAGGGTCTGCGCACCACCACGTAACGCTTCACCCAGCCACTGGTGTGGGGCTCCAGGAAGTGCAGGTAGCCCTTCTTTGACACGATGGGACTGCATATAATGACAGAAATACTTACGATAAGACAAATTTACTACATTACTTAAATATTTTAGAAAACTATGTGGAGGATAATGCAGCATATTATTAAGCTGCAGATCTCAAGTGACCCCTGTATCACTCTGACAGACACTATACTTCCTAAAAAAATTATTTACACATACCGTATCATAGACATGCAATACAAAAATAGATATCATGACCAGCTGTCTATAACCCTTAATCTATACCAATTGCATTATGGTGTGGATGTCATAGTTTATGTTAATTATAAGACACATATACTTAACTACAACAAAAGTATGCTTTGCAGTTTAGGTATAAAATGTTACCACAGGCCTGGATGTGAAAATGATAGCGATGTACCGGTAGATAGATAGAATGTCTGATAGTTTCGCTTGAATGCATCAGATGCTATGAAAGCATGTAATGAAAATGTAAAGTTAATTCCCATCATGCTCTCTCCCTGGATCACTAGCTACTACATCCCTTAATAAAGTAGGTAGTCTTCATCGCTATGTTAATTTATGTGTGGAAATGTATTTGTGTGTGTGTTTTTCATTGTTGTTTTGTGTACAGCAAAATGATCATGCCAACTGTATACCTTAATAAACAGGGTAAAATGTTTTCACAGTGACTCAGATTCAGCTATCATGTGGTCTGACCTGACACGAATCTCCTGTATATCAGGAACAAAGGTGCATCCTCTGAGAGCTTTCTTTCTGTCCACTGGGCTGTATGGGTCCAGGTCTGGTGTGGATGCTCCTGAACTGGGCTCAGTGTGTCTAAACATAGAAAGTACAAAATCGCAATGTGACAAGAAGTAGAAGAAGAACTATGTTTTTTAATTCTCCTTTCGGAATATCTAAGCAACGGGTAAGAAAACAATTTAATCAGGCAGAGAATTAGTACAGAAGCACTTTAAGAATGAGGTCAATGTTATTATTACATTATTTTATGTATTATATTATTAACTATATAAATATTAGGAATGAAATCTTACATCCCATTAGATACATTATATGCTGTCAAGTCATAATGTTCACAGTTTTGCCTGTTTTTCTTGTTTAACAACCAAATGAAAATAAGGTCCGTTGTATGATGGTATAACCAACTGACAGCATTACAAATGATTTCAACAAATTCATGAAAAGCTTGATTATGTGCATGTTCAAACACATATTAGGGCATCATTGTTCCTGAAAAAAAAAAAAAAACAATCGCTTAAGAAAAGAGCATATTTTAAAATTACAGAAGCACTAGTGTTTGGATTAAATATAAAAATTGTAGAATTAGAGATACATTACTATCATCTTTTGATTATAATTAAAGCTAAACACCATTGAAAATCACTTCTGTAAAATAAAAATAACAGACCCAAATGATGGATCCATTTACTTACCTAATGTCATAATGCCCCTCGACCAGTGAGGGGCAGGTAGAAGAGGGAGTGAGCGTGCTCAGTCCAGAAGAAGATGTGTCTCTCATTAGCGACGCCGACATCTCAGAAAGCTAAAACACACCCACACACACGTGCGCACGCACACACAGAAACAAGAATAACAAGGACACACAAGACAAGAGGGACGAATACAGATACAGACAAAACATACCGGCAAACAATTAAGCAAGGACGACACAGACATGCATTCAGAGAACAACTCAATCAGAAACTTTGTCATTTCCTAGCAAATGTACTGTAGAACCACCACTGAATTTCAATAAAAATCCTGAATTTGTCTAAGAGCCCCTCGCTGATTAACGTGTTAAAGAGGACATGCAGGAGCAGTACTATGTTAGTGGAAGCCTCACAGTCTCTAAGAAGGACGGATTAAGTTTGGGAAAGAAGGAGGGGATGCTGAAGAATTTTTAGATACATGGGGAAGACAGAATTAATCAACAGACCTGAGTCAATAATTTTTTTTTTTTTTAAAAAGTCTTGCTTGACTTTCATATCTGGCATATTTCATCCAGATGGTTTAAACAAACTGTGAATATTACTCAACTCAGGTCTGTTGGGCGGGTAGTTGTAAAAATAGAAGACATCAGGCTAAATTAAAGGTTAGATTCAATTAGGTGGGATACATAAAAGTATGTTAAAAAGACCAGAATCTCTACTAAACAAATGAAAGAAACATGAATGGATGCAATATCAGACTGCAAAGGCAGAGTGTGGGGCTCAAATATTTAGTGAAGCTACAAACATTAGGTTCAGAAGGATAATTGGGCCGGGTTAGAGGGCCTAGGCTGGGGCTCACCTTGCTCTCACTGGCACTGCTGCTCACCTGGCTGTACTCCCTGTTGAAGGTGTGCATCAGCAGACGCAGACACTGGGCAGAAAAGAGTGAAAACAGCAAGGGTTTTGTTTGTTAGATGATGCTGAAAGATTATTGTGCGTGATCAAAACAAAACTAGAAGTGAACAGGTTATGAGGACGCTCTGGAGGCCTCGGGCACCAGCAGTCACCTTAGCAGCCAGCTCCCTCTGCCTCTGGTTGGGGCTGTCGGGGGCCGGGCTGCTGCCGGGACTGTGGCTGAGGACGGGACTCTTTGCAAAGTCGCTGATGTCGCTGCTCTTGTAGAGAGCGTCCTGTCCCGCCTGCAGAGTCGCCTCCAGCTTCTCCCTCAGCAGCAGGTAGTGCCTGGTCTTCTCCACCTTAAACAACAGAAGCAATGTCACTTGACGGGACGTGGTCTCAGAAACAAAGCTGAAAAGATGTTTATTTGAAACAGGTGTCATTTCAAACAGGCAGTACGAGAGCTGGTCTACAAGCAATCTCAGTTGCCGACACATCAAGATAAATTCTTCCAACACCTAAATGAATCAATGCATCACTTTCTTGCTTGCTTTTGAGCTAAGTTTCTAGTTTTCATGTTGAAACATTGCTGCTCTGCAAGAAACTCCTGTGAAACATGTAAATGAAGTGTAGTTTTTGTATGAAGTAACCAGGACATAAGAAAAAAAAATCCAATAGTATGTTTAACTTAAAGTCCTTTTTTTTAAAGAGCAGTGAAATCTATTTGAAATCTAGGAAATGAAACTAACTAAAAATATATAGCTACATTTTTTGACTAGAAAAGCATGCAGAAATGGTGAGGTATTTTTTTTCTTAGAGAAATGTCTGCATTTTTGCCCTTCTGTCTCAAGAGGGAAGTTAGTTCCGCCTGTATGTAGCCTGAGAGACAAATCCCAGTGCAATAAACATTCATATAAAATGTGCACGACTCACTAAGGCTCATGCACGGTAAAAACTGAAAGCAACTCAAATGAGCTTATCAGCATTTTTATCAAATATCTTCTCACAAAAATCAATCTGAAAATGAAGACAAAAATGAGATTTTGGAAAATGAGCACGACATTTTTTCCCTATACAGAGTACAAATACACTTTGGCTTAAATACATTTTCACAAAACTGCGGTGCTTTGAAGTTACATCACAGAATTTTATTATTGTTCTCAGAAAAGAATGTACAGTATGTAAATGAAAAAAATCTAAGTTTTTTTTATGATTTCATGAAGCTTAGACTGACCCAAAATATAAGAAATTATAATCTAATTCTTCTTTATTTTTTCTTGGTTTGAATTCTGTTACTGACCTCCTGCAGTAAGCTGAGCTTCTCCAGCTCCCACTGGTGGTCAAGAATGAGGCTGTCGCTGCGAGGCCTCCATCCAGCCAGGTTCTCCTCCCCTCGGACGTACGCCACCGAGGTGTCCAGCACACGCCTGCGACGACGCTGCATGCCTGATAAAAAGGGATACAGTAATCCATGCTTTTAGGATGTCAGAACATACCCAAGTTCAAGAATTTTTTTTTTTTTAGGGTGATTTTCTTGCGGTTATAAATGCTGCATCACCTGGACTTCCGTTGTCGGCCACATGGCACAGAGTCATTTCATAGACTCCAGTTACACGGTTACTGAGAAGGAGAAACATTTCACAGGTGAATTTGAGAAACAAGTAGGTGCCAGTTAAACAAAAAAGGTAATTATATTTAAGACGACAGTGCTATACGTAGACTCAGCAGTAAAGTATCACACAACAATTCGGACTATAAGTCCATGAGCATGTACCTCTCGGAGGGCCGAAGGCAGCCGGTGCTGAAGAGGTTTCTGATGGAGCGAGACGCCGGCAGCTTCGCGTCACGAGAGTAAAATACCATGCAGAAATCTTTGGTGATAACGGTCGGTTGAGTGCAGTTCTCCATCTAGTCAAAATATAGAAAATACTCTTAGCAATGATCAGTTTTGCTGCATTCACCTCAAAATACTTGAAGTTATGAAAAGCCAAGTGGGAGATCCATCATCAGTGTGGGAATTTCTGACTCTGATTATATCTACTTGGTAAAAAAGAACTACAAATATGGCTGCAAGTGCACTACTGATGGGAGTCCCACCAAAATGAAACCTAATTAGAACTAAAATTTTGGAAAAACTACTAGACATATGTGACATAACTCTGACATTGAATGCATCATTACATGTATTTTCTATTACCTCTAAATAAGCAGAGAGGGTGATGTAGATCTTCTCCCCGTACGGAGTGACTCTGTTCAGAAGCAGAGAGTTGTGCATGGAGCTGTCCCATGCTGCCTCAAATCGGTAGAAGGTTCTACAGGGAGAAAAAAAAAGTATCTATTGTATTATTTGAACAAAAAAAAGTCAACGTTAGCTCATGAAACCCTGAAAGCAAATTCACTTTTTGCTACCAGAAACGATACTTAAAAGATTTTTAAAAATGATTGTCAGTGTACCTATGATCAACTCCCAAGGACACGCTGCCATTAACAAAGAAAAAAGAGAAACAAGATACGAATTAGAAACTTTTAACTGTGGCTGTTAAAAGTTTAAATTCAGCAAACATAACTGATCCATGCAAACTGAAAAATGCTTTGAAGCCACATTACACGTTGGAATGCAAAAGGCAAGTGGAAGCAAAAATACTACAAAGCATCTGGTCTGTCAATGTGATAAGAGTGTGTTAAAAAATTAAACCAGAGACATGCTCTCAAAAATTAAATTATTAAATACATAAAAATCCAAAATTCATACTTGTCATCATGTTTTGGCCAAAAGTATCCAGATGAGAGGATGTTGAGGGAAAGGATGTTGGGGTCTATGATGGTCTCGTCGGCCTCCGGTGTGTTTCGAATACGACCTGATGACAAAGAGTCACGGTGAGACTTGTTCTTTTAAAGACTAGCTTTGGAAATTTGATTTAGTCTCACAGAAAGATGCTACTCACCGATAACCAGCTCCTTCACCTCTTTCCACTCGATATCATTTCCGGTTTCATGTGCGATGGTAACTGTGATCCTCCTCTGAATGCCCTGTGGAGTCATGAGAAGATGGGAAATGAATTTGTTAGTGAAGAAAAAAAATTGTATTTGTTTTACATATTAAATTGAGGAGAACAATAGCATCTAATGTGTAAGTTCTTTAAGGTTTCAAAGCTTTAAAAACTGATAGAAACAACTGTACATTAATTATGTGCAATCTAAAATATGTAATTGGAATTTTGTTGAAATGTGGTCAGACCTGATGTAGAAGGAACGTCCCGTGGCAGGGCATCCCTCCTCTGTGGTCAACGACAGCTGGGATGTAGCTGGAGACAGAGAATAGTCAATACAGATTAATAACAGTGAGATCACTGGATGTATTTATTGTAGCACTTCTTTACGTGTGTCATCTACTCTCTTAGGGCCTCGCTGTTATGGTACATAAGTGGCAACACAAACAGACAGGACTCACTCTCCGTTAGCTTCCAGTTCGCAGATCTCAAAGAAGACCATGAGGTCGTATTTGGCGTGACACGGTCCTGCAGTGGAGCGAGTCAGAGTGCTGAGCTTGGTGGCCGGCACTGAGAGAATAAGGAGAGATCAGATGAACTCATCACAGATTGAAATTAAATTAAATAAATAAATGGAACTGAATATTCTTCCAAAACAGTGATGTGACACACACAACACTGAATGTGACTGACATTATTAATCACTATAATTTAATTTTAAACTATATTTGAGACTACAGGCTATATTTTACTCTCCAGCAAAGCAAAAGTGTGGGAAATGTTTCACTCTTATCATCTTTTTTTCCCCTGTTTCCTTCCTCCTTAAACTGAACGCCTGGCTGATGTTGACCCTCAGACCCTAGTTTTCACCTAACGAAAGTCCCATTATCATTTGCCCATATTTATTTTACTGAATAAAACTTTTTCTGCTTTGTGCTGACATGGAATATGTTGGAGTCTGTTATGCTGGGAGCTGATTCATAACACCCTTAAATCCAACAGTAAGTAGAAACACCAGATACTGCTGGTTTCACCTTCAGCTGGAGAATGTGTTTGACTTGTTACATGAAGCTTTTCGGACTGCTGATGATAAAACTTCCCATCGTTCACATTTTTAGACAAAAAATTCCTCCATTAATCAAGCGAGTAACTGATTGATGACTGAATAATTACATAACTGCTAGTTTGACATGAAAGAGGGGAGCTTGTCTTGTTCAACACTGTGAGTGTTCCTATTTTTCCCATTATAAATTAATACCCGTTACTATGGAGCACATAATATCATAAGTTACTTCTTTTGTGTAAGAGCTGAGAAGCTGAGAAAGGTTATGGTGTGATCAACTAACTTTTATACACAACCAGATATAATAAAGAATGAATTAACATTGTTTGATACGCTTCGAGGCTTAAATGTTGCTAACCTGGTTTGGATAAGGGCATTACCCGAGGGAACTGCCTCCTGGAGGGTCTCAGTGGACTGAAAGAAAACCAAACGTGGAACCATCCATAAGAGGAAAACTTTCTTTCCATACCAATATATCAGGTCATAATTGTTAATGATGTAATGAAAATTATAGTTCAAATGTCTTAGTGACCTGATCAAATCTTTGCAGAGCGGAGGGAAGGGCTGCTTCTGATAGTGTCCGAACACCTCAAACACGATGGGCTGAGTCTTGATGTACTCCATGAAGGACTTGGTCACCTCCACTGTGATCTGACAGAGGATAGAGAAGAAGTGAAACTCAAATACACCCTGCAGACAGCTGTTTGTTCAGCCTGTTATTATGGTGATCCCTGCTTACATTTTGGACATGGTAGAAGCCCAGCGGAGGTCCTCGGCCGGTGTTCTTCAGCGGCTCAGTGGAGAAAGCTTCATCGTGACGGTGAATGAAGCTGAAAAAAAAGAAATCCTTACATCCACTGACTTTCTTTTGTGCATCTTGTACATGATGTGACATAAAAAAAATCTATGGATTTTAATCTTTCCATCCATCTGTTAATTACACATCTGTGATGTACTGTTTCATTGGGAAAATAAACCAAATCTAAACTTTAAACTGATTAATATTTCCTCAAAAATCACTTTATTCTACATGTCTCATTTGACAATTCATCAAAATATACCCTTTTTATTAACCAGATTCTGTAAAAACAAATAAATAACAATAAAAAACAACAACAACTATTTTTTCCAGTATTAGTGGCACCTGTGCACATTTGAAAAATGTTGCACATGTTGACTTCTAGGCTTTTTGATTTTTCTCAATAAAATATTCAAATGTCTTGTTTATCGTGTTCTATTATTTATGACATTATAACTGTGTCATACTGCACAAAAGACCCATTTAGCCATGGTTATGCTGTTTCCACAGAGATGAAGGACCGAAAATGAGCCAACAGTGAGTAAAAATGTGAAAAGAAAAAAAATGCTTGTTTAAAGGATTAATAGTGGAAAGTCACATTTGTAGAATCTGTATTGCATTTATTGATGAAGATGAGATAATCAGAGGCAGCAGAGGTGAGATCTGTATGGCAAATAAAGTGCATTTACAACCAAGAGCCAATATAATTTTAGCACATTTACAGGACTTTGGTGAAAACCTTCTTCAACTCACTTGAACTGGCAGAAGATGTCGGCGTACTCTGCTGAAATGCTGGAAGCCTGCAAGACGGTGACTCTGAAGGTGAATGTGCTGCCAATCTTGAGGTGGGACAGAGCTTTTTCTGGAGACAGATCCAGAGGAAGATCCAGACCCAGACCTAAACTCTTCACTGGGCTTTGAGGAACCTCCTGTGTGGCTACATGAGACACAGGAAGAGACACAGAAACACAGATCTTTACATCTAGACTCATTTATTATATTGGATGGGTCAAGTTTTGAAAATTTGTCAAATCTAACCTTTTTATAACTAGGTGTGAATAAAGGGACATGCCTAAGTGTTTTGACAACATTATGTACTTTTCAGCAAATATACTGAAGAATAAACAGACACCATGAATATTTTAGCATTAAGTCTGGCATCTGACTCAACACTTTAGTTTTGGATCATAAATTCAAGCCTTGCAAAGGATGAGCTAATCTGTGGAAATATTAGTCAGTGAGAGGATCTGCCCTCACCTTCACAGGTGTTGTTGTTGACTTCATCTGCAGAGATTCCTATCTCAGTGTTCTGTCCTTCTCCCTCCACAATTCGCAGCTCCTCCTGGGAGGTGTTGGAGTGTGACAGACCACCCGGACACGACTCAGTCTGGAACTAAAACAATATAGCATAAGATTTTGTCTCATTTACACAGTAAACAGTCATGAAAATTTGGAAATTTTAAGCTCTTTCATTTGAAATCACTAGTCATAGGTACCTTCTCAAACTGTTTGTCTTCAAAGGAGATCTTGGCAGTGCCTGACTGCCTCACACCAGAGCCATAATCAGGGGCCTCCTCATCAGCTAAACAGGCACAAAACAGTAAACAAGATCTTACACCGAAATGTAAAATCATTTCCAAACACAGAACAACTGAAAAGAGCAGCTATAATGACCTATTTAGCAGCTGCTGACTTTTGGCGCTTTTCCACTAACACCTACTCAGCTCGACTCTCCTGGGTTTGTGAGGTTTTCCATTAGGATGTGCTACCTGGTACCAGGTATTATTTTAGTACCTACTCGGCTGAGGTTTGAAGTGAGCCGAGTCGAGCCGATGATGTAATGTCTGCAGAATGCAGGCCACTGATTGGACAGAGAGTGACGACACACGAGAGCGACTCCTTCACAAAAACCAAACCTGCCATTTTTTAAAAAAACTTGCAACAGCGACAGTGTGCATTGCTCTTGTTTTACGTTGAATCTGACAAAAAGCCATAGAACGAGCCACACGTATACCATCGCCTCAATGTCCTCCATTGTTTTGTTGCGTTTGTGTCACACACAAATGACGTTAAGGGACTTCTACTTACACAACAACTCCACCCATGATGAGGTGTAACTCAGTTGTATTGGAAACAGACTTAAACTGCCTCGAGTCGAGTCGAGTTGAGCCGAGTGGGTGCTAGTGGAAAAGCGCCTTTAGAGAGGACTAACAATCATATTTCTTTGTACCTGAGATGGCCTGCACAGCCACCCTGAGGAAGCCTTTCACCTCTCCTTTCTCACTGACGATGGCCACACGATGTACCAGCGGCACCGGATACAGCAGGTTACTCAGGTACACAAAAGCCCTGAGGAGACGAGAGCGAGAGGGATGATGGGTTTATGGATTTAACAAGTCTTTACTGTGCATCGAAAGACTTTAAAGTGTTCAGTGTGAACTGATGTGTTCGCTGACCTGCCAACTAGGCGGAACCAGGGGAATCGGTCGTAGAAAGGGTCTCCTCCTGTCAGGGCGTGGTCGCAGTCCTCCACAGCACTGCTGGGCAGCTCTGCAGCTCGGTCATACATCTCTCTCATCAGGTCCAGCCTCTGCCTGCAGGGGGCGCCATAAACAGGAGGAAACTATTGAAGGGCCAGAACGTGCTGCCATATGGATTAAAGCAGAATGCAGAAGTTTCACTGTACTTCCTACAAATAACCAGGAGAAACAGCAATAAGTCTGCATTCTAGTGGTTCTTTTTAATCTCATATGTAATTTGTTCTTATTTTGCATGTTGCATACTTCTGAGAGGAAAATTATGTTTAATCAGCTTTGATGATAAGAATCAGTCCTCTGAAATTTCCATGATTTTACTGCTGATTAACTGGAACTGTGACCATGTGATGAGCTTCCAGGCACACAGCCACTTTTTTGATCACAAACTCTTAGTACCTGAGTTTTTCCAGAGTCCAGTAATGTGTAGCTCCGTTCTTTTGATCTTGCACTTCTACAGCTACTATCGTTCGAGGGAAAGGTCGTCTCTCCCTCTCTTTGGCCACACTGGGGGGCAGCAGGTCGGGAGGCAGAGGAGAGTAGAGAGTGTCTGTCAACAGGACGAACTGGAACTGCACCTGTGAAGAGAACACAAGGAATAAAGCGTTTTATATTCTCCTCCATCATTTCAGTCCTATTTTACTGTAATTAAATTATCATTCCATTAGTAGCATCTGTAAACATTTAATTTATATATATATGTGTGTGTGAGTATATATATATATATATATATATATATATATATATATATATATATATATATATATATATATATATATATATATATATATATATATATATATATATAGATAGATAGATAGATAGATAGATAGTCAGGTCTTACTACATGTTCAAATATGAATATGTATGAATATATTTGAACTTCTTGGCCATAAACTGGGTGAGAAATTAAGGAGCAGAATTTTTATTTTAGTCAGAAAATGATTAAAATGTTACAGCATCTTTTACTAACTGAGAAGTTAGTCAGAGTGGTTTACAGTCAGTATCACATCTTAAAAGCTCACTGGTTAAATTACTGTGATGTGCTGACAATTAATGATTTTTCGAGATGCCCACACTGATGCAAATTTGATTAAATTCACAGTGATCATCAACCACTGGCAGACACTTCATATTCTGCCCTTCCAGTCTGGACTGAGGAGCAGATCCTTCAAGCACCAGCACTGCATTATAATGATGTTAAATTTGCACACTGACTGCAAAAACGATCGATCTTAACTAGTGCAGGAAGAATGTTATGATTATAAAGAAGTAAAACATCCCAACAACGCCACAATACCAGATTAAAGTTCACTAGTTAAGACTTTCACATCACACAGAATAAACTAGATTAATACTGTGTAACTTGGAGAATTCTGTTTCACCTTTCACCAGAATCAATAAAGAAATTAGACGAAAAGTTTAGGGATATATATATAAAATTATGAAAAATCCACACCACCACTGCAAGAACCTGTTTTCATCTAACCTTCTTCTTCAGCTCCACACTAATAGCATTAGCTTCTTTGAGGAAGATGGCATTGCCCCACAGCAGATCTCTGAGGGAGGTGAACTGGTAGAAACGCCACTTCCTGAAAGCCCACAGCGCCAGCTCCGTCTCTCGCTTTGTCCACGGAACTAGAGGGCATAAAAGTTGAGATGTCAGTAAAATTTCACCAAGTACAAACCCGATACAGAGATTCTTGTTTTATTGGTCTGTAAGAATAATAAAGTGACAGTATCACCTTCCTCTTCGGGCTCCTCCTCTTCCTCAGGGGACTCCAGGTACCGAGAGTCCACTTGTTTCTGAAGGGCCTCCAGTTTACTCTCATAGTCCTGAAAGAAAACAGGAGTGTGTCGGTATTGAGGTCCACAATGAATCTACAAGCACCTCGATGCTAGAGTGCATCCAGATTAATAACATGACTGGAATGATTTGCATTTTAATTTGGGGTTATTAAATGTAGCTTGCACTCACCAGTCTCTGCTGTTCCAGCAGGTTACTGGCTTCTTCTCTTTCTTTGCGGTATTGATCCTCAAGCTCCTGAAGCCTGGAAGATTTAATTTAAGTCAAATTAATATAAAGAAATCTCCAAAAACAAAGGGCAAAAAGCTGCATCATATGTTAAAATTGCATGTAAACAAACAATAATAGCATAATTACATTTATCATTACTGTACTAATTAATATCTGTCCACTCTCACCTCTGCTCCATCTCCTGCTTCATGTCGATGCCTTGTTTCTCCAGCAGCTCTCTCTGAGCGAAGGCCCAGTCAACGGGCTCCACCGGCGTCTCAGCGCATGGCGTCCTCTCTCGCTCCAGACGAGCCTGCTCCGGGTCGTTGAAGCGGAACACGTGGCTCTTGCCCATGATGATGCGGTTCCCTTAAAAACACAAATGAATCAATCAATCAATCAATTAAAGTTTATTTCGATAGCCTTTCACAACAGCCCAAAGGGTGAACAAAGTGCTTCACAGTGAAAAACAAGAGAATAAATTAAATGAAAGCAGAAAAGCTTAAATGTCTCATTCAGTATGACAATAATTAGAATAAAAATGTGAAGAAAAAACTAGTGCTAGTACTTCTGCATTAAACAGTCACATTACACACAACAACACTCTGGCAACTGTGGTTTGCAAGATGACCTATGAGTAGAGTAGTTTTGATTTGCACCTTTTGTAACATGACTTCTACTTACCAGAGCGCAGAACAATGGGAGAAGTCACTCTCTTTCCGTTCACATAAGTCTCTGCTCCCTCACATGGCTCAAGGACAACACATCCTGTTCCAGAAAAGAAAAAATTAGAACCATCACAAAATCTATACAAAGGATTTAAAAATGGAAACAGACGCTGGATTTAATTTTTAGTATCTATTTATACACTTGAAGATTTTTTTCAACACGCTCTTTTTTCATGTTTATCTAAAAGGAGAGCACCCAGCCTTTACCTTCTCCCTGAGGGCCGGTGGTGCTGCTGAAGGTGCAGTGTTCGTCTCTAATAAAATGGCCGCTGAGAACGATGTCTTGGCGGCTCTTGGCATTTTCTCGGCCCACCCTGCAGGAAAATAAGATAATCGAAATTACACAGATTCCAAGAAACAGCACAGCATCTGGATGGGTTAAATTTGAAAACAAAAAAGTATAAAACTTTACTTGGTGGTGCCGTCTTTGATGTAATACAGAAGACACTCAGACATCAGCGGGTCCTCGTTGAGGTTCACCAGATGAGGGGTCTGAAAGAGGAATGACAAATATGTTTTAGTGTTTGTGTGAGTTTGGACAGAGCTGTAAATGTTGTATTGCTTTTTAAAAGGTGCCTGACACGTTTAATGCAACTGGGAGAAGCCTCTGACCTTTTTGGGGGAGAAGACGCCGACGGTGCCTCCATCTTCTCTCATAGCCACACCCATCTCAGCCAGCAGGGCCTCCCTACAGAGAGCAGGCACAGAGTTGCAGACGTTACAAACAGCAGCAGGGTTATAGTTGTTAAAAGATAAGACTGGTATGGTCAATGGAATGTCTTTGATAATGTTCTATAGTCTTTTTTTTAGGGAGTGACCATTACGCTGTCTTTAAATTTTCAGACTCAAAATTGGGCTTTTTAAATTCTTATATACGCAACCCATTTTTCCCAACATGCTACAAACCGGTCTTGTTTTTGATTTATAAACGCTGTCATCTCTTATAAATATCCAGTGTTTTGTCCCACCATGCTGACATGGTTGGAAAATGCTGTGATAACCGTTTCTTAGTTATAGGTTTCTTACTTGCAACCATCAAAACACTCAATAGATATTTATCCTTTTTTCGCCATTTCTGTGCTAAACATCCAAAATAAACAGTTTTTATTCCAAAAGGAATTACACGTCTAAAAATGTCTTGCAGTGCTCCATGAACATCTTTCCAGTACTGTCTAATGAGTGGGCAGTTCCATAAGATATGAAAATGATTTGCACATTGGTCTCCACACTTTCTCCAACTGATAGGAGTAGTTCTGTCATAGTGTGTTTTTTGACATATAGTGATAAAGCATCTTATCAAGGTTTTTCCATCCATATTCCTTCCATCTCTGTGAGCTTTTACAGTCCATTCCTCCTCTGATATAGTCATCCCTCCTTCTTTCTCCCACATTGTCTTTACGTATTCAATGGAATGACACTTATGATTCATCATTTATACAAAATGAAACTGGCTTCTTATTAGTTTTCAGAAAGTCCATGTTGACTGTATCTATTTTTGTTTCTATATAATGACGCATTTGTAGATATCGATAAAAGTCTTGTTTTTTCAGTGCATATTTATATTTAAGTGTATCGAAGCTGATAATTTTACCATCCTTAATGAACTAACTTAAAGTTGTTATCCCTTTAGAGGTACAAAATTTTAAAAGTTTGGCAACACCCAGACAATTTCATGTTTTCCATGAAAACTCACACTTTAATTCATGTGTTAACATAACTGCACAAGGGTTTTCTAATCATCAATTAGCCTTTCAACACCATTAGCTAACACAATGTATCATTAGAACACAGTAGTGATGGTTGCTGGAAATGTTCCTCTGTACCCCTATGGAGATATTCCATTAAAAATCATTAAAATCCATCGTTTCCAGCTAGAATAGTCATTTACCACAATAGCAATGTCTAGACTGTATTTCTGATTAATTTAATGTTATTTTCATTGAAAAAAAAACTGCTTTTCTTTAAAAAATAAGGATATTTCTAATTGAACCCTAACTTTTGAATGGTAGTGTATATTATTGTTACTCTGTTGGTAACTTGTAATTTTGAAAGCTGCTATAGCAGCAAAACTCATCATTATTTTTACGTCAATATTCTGCACTTAAGATACTGGGACAATGTGAATCCTTAATGGACACTCCCGGTATGATAAGCTACATTAAGAGAAAAATGCAATTAATAAAATAAATGAATGACTACACTAATAATTAAATAATTGCTAGTCACTGTCAATAAAAAGTAAATACACTAAATGACAACTGAAATCCACACTGCTGCTAAATGCTCACTTCAGCATGCTTCATGTTCACAGTGAGAACACTGACATGTTGTGCTCAGCAGGTATAATGTTAATAATCATCAACACTTTAGCTCAGTGTGTTAATAAGCTACATTTGCTAATTAGAATGAAACACCAAGTAAAACTGAGGCTAGTAGGAATGTCATTCATTTATCAGATATTGTTGACTTATAAACCATAGTAATGAACAAATGGAAATATTTACCTAATTGTGACTGATTACAATTCAACCTGAATGAGATATGAGATTATCTCATTTCTTTTCAAATTCCAATTTTCATGGCAACAACTTCAAACATTTAACAAAAGCATAATCCCCATAGCGTGGCTACAGGAAATCAGAGGATCATCACTGCCATGGGTATTTATGTTTGAAAATCAATCATGGATCGTTACTTCACTTCACAGTGCAATGCTGCAAGCATAGCTCTAGTGTATTAGTGTATAGTGCATAGTGTATTCCTATTTTCAACTCATTATTTAACCTTCTGAACCCCCAAACCAGCTGATGTGTTTCACAGGCATGCTACCTTTAAACTAAAAAAATACTAAATCTCCAAAACTACGGCATTTAACGAAAAGAATCAGCAGATTTTCAACTTCCCAAGAGCCCTTTATTCCTTCATCTATAATGGAAAAACTTAACCAAAGAAATTCAACTTTCATTTGAGCCCACAGTGAGTAAAAATGTGACAGGAGCAAAAAACTGTCAGAAAACACTTTGAGTTCAAAGGGAGTCAATGTAGGCGGATGACAACTAAAGTTCAAGGTTAAATTTGTTGTAATTTCAGGAAAAGACTAAGACAAGAATAATAAGAGGAGAAAGAATGGGAGTTGAGGACAGGCCCTACAGCTAAACAACAACTAAAATATGAAACACAGCATAAATATGTTGGACAAACCTCTCCATTCGGATCGCCTCAGTACGACGCAGCTTCTCTTCCCAAGTCTCATTGAGCTCTGCAATGATTTTCTCAGTTTCCTGTGTGTGACAGAAGTTACAAAAGATATCTAAAAACAGCCCATAGTCAATTGGAATATTAAATTTGCTTATTCTCTTATTATTGAAGAGCCATCCCACCTGCTTTCATGCTTCCCTATGTGTTCTTTTTATTCTCACTAATCTTCCGTTTGCCTTTGTGCACAAGCCTAACCTCCATTTTCTTTACAGATAACATTTCTCATCTCTACACCTTCCTACCTTGAGCCTTTCGATCGCCTCTTCGCTGGCTGGGCTGAAAATGCGATCGTGGAGGTTGCTGATGGAGCCGGCTCGGCTGGACAGTACGGAGAGCGAGGGAGAGGGGCTCATTCCCGTCATGGCATTTGTCACTGTGGAGAGATCACCCCTTTGATTGACAGCCTGGCGATTATTCACAAAGTTCTTGTAATCGCACAGATCTGCCAGAGAGAGAGGCGTTGCATGGAAGAAAGCAAGGAAGGAAGGAAGGAAGGACGGTAGGACAGAAGGTAGGAGCAGACGCGAGGTGTTTCAGAAGAGACATCAAGGATTGAGAGGAACACGCAGGGACACGGATTATAAAGAAAAATAAATAGGGAAACAACAGAGAGGAGTACAAAAAAAAAGAAGAGAAAGCTGAAATAACAGATCAAAGCAGCAGAGGTCTTTTGCTTACCAAAGCCATCGCAGACAGTGAGAAAATAGCAACTCAAACTGATGGAGCACAAAACGTCAGATTGACTGAAAGTTGGTTTTTTTCCCCTCTAATACTAAACTACAAATAAATACAATCAACAAGCTTGCAGGCATGGTCATGAAAAAGTAAATTAAAAAAAGTACTGATACATCACTACGGTGCATACAGACCAAATACAGTGTTTTTGTGAGAAGCGTGTACTGATGTCTTCAAACTGCAGGGCTCCTGGCAGTGCAGCCCTCTAAGCACCTGACTCATTGCTTCAATTACAGTCGCTCCACACACACAGAACCAGGATGCAAAGAAAGCACTCTAAAATGGCGTCCTCCCAGTCAGTCCTTTCTTCCATGGTGACTAATCTTATTAAAAAAATAAACAAAGAAATGGATCAAACAGCATGCTTTAAGCCAACCCCGGCTCTGACTGTTTCTGCTCTCCTTTTAGCTACAATATGTAATGGAGAGCAGAAACAAAGAGTCACTGTGTGGCACAGTGTCAAGCTTTTCAGCCCATTCAAATCTGTCTATAAAAGTATTCTCTTCTCGAAAGCAGAAAGAGAGAAAAACATGTATTACCATGGAGATCTGAACAAATGGAAAGAGAAAAAGGAGGCCATTTTGCAGAATTCTGAGAAAAACATAAATCAATGTCTGCTTGAGATGTTTTTATTGAACCAATGCATTGTCTGAGTTCACATTTAGTCTCTGGGGATTGTTAGTTTGATCTCTGGTGTGGTGCAGGAGGAAGGCTGGCTCGGGATTCATTTCTATTAGTTGCAAAGCGCAGGCTTGCTCGAGTTATACACACATTTCAAACCAGCGATGGTGGGGCCGGTGCAGCGATACGCTGATAGGACAGAGGAGAGAAGAGACTGTGTGTGAGAGAAGCCCACGTAAATCCTCTGTCTTTCATGTGCAGAGAGACAAAACCTGCACCAAAGCTCTAACTGCCAGTTTTCTGAGCATGTGTGCGCCTCTAGATGTACATTTTCTCTGAGGAACAGTTGTGTTTCCCCGTGTGACACTCACTCTCTATGATGTCTCCCAGGCCCTGAGCATACAGCAGGTCTTTGAGACGAGCCACCTCCTCTTTCAGCTCACGCACCAGCCGGTTGTTGGGGTCCTCATTGATCACAGCGTTGCAGCGGATCTGTTTGGCACGATCAGCATAACTATAGGGACAGAGAGCATCAAGGTCAGACACACGTTTAACTCTACATCGCAACCAGTCTGCTTATACTAAGGTACGCTGAGCAGCTAATGATAATAGGAAATTTAAAGTGAGAAGTCCCCTAGCTGGGGAAAAAATAAAACACATATCAAGTCTTGGTCCATTTTCCTCAAAATAACGCAACTGCATGCAGGGAAAATCTAAAATCTAATCATCTATTGAGCAGAGTGAGGCTCAGGGTTTCATTAAAATGCATTTCCAGTGAAAAAAGGTCCGAATTAATGATCTAAAAAAGGAGATTTCATGACATTTTCTCACCGGAGGGTGCTGAGGGTTTCATCATAGTTAATATCTGCAGGGCTGAGGGCAGCCACCATGGCTGTGCGAGAGTTTCCTCCTGAACCACAGAAAGACAGACGATGCATTAATGAGAACAGAAAATGATTTTATTCAAGATTTTTTTCAAGTTGTGCTTGTGTGTTCGCATACCCAAGTTCTCCCTCAGTAGCCAGGTCAGAACCGAATCTCTGTAGGGAATAAAACTCTCCACCTTCTTCTTTTTCTTGTTCTGTACACAGAGAGTCTCAATTTATTTGCTGCTCACCCTGAAAAAAACTGTTAGCTGCAGTAAAACAAATGGTTATGTATTGGTAAAACTAACCTTGTTTGGTGCGGAGTCCTAAGAGGTTAAAGAAAAATACCAATATTAGTTATTTGGACAAAATATAGAGAATGCATTTAACAAAATGTAAAAATCATACCAGTTCAGCCAGAGCAGAAATAACCTTCCCCAGTGTGGTCAGAGATTTGTTGATGTTTGCTCCTTCCTGCAAATGCAAACAAATGAAAAGTCAGTCAATTGGTGTATTTGTCCATCTATCCATGAATGTCTTTTAGATTTGAAGCATTGCTATCAAACATTGATGGTTAAATTTTTCCCCTTTGATGTACAAATGCCGCAAAAAAACAACAACAACAACAACCTTGAAACAGCAGACTTCTCTCACCTTCAGTCTGGTTCCTTTAGCTCCGGTCGAGTCGGCTCTCTCGCTGCCAGCCAAGTCCACCAGACTGATCTTGCTGACCTACGATGACCATATAAAGTATTTACAAAACGCTTTGCTCTCACCACAGCAAACACAAATCACCAGAAACCACGCCAGGAGATCCGACAGTAAAGCGGTAAGTGTGTTTATCAGTCAATATAGCAACACATTCATCAGATAGCAGCGCCGCAGACAGCAAACTCTCAGGTCATAAAAGATCATAAAATCATTTCAGCCTCGCAGCAAATCTGATTATTGATTTGTTTGTCTGAGAAAGATGCAGTAAAGATTCTCTGTGTGTTCAGGTGATTTGTAAGGCCTGACGGTGAGCTGGGCTTTGTGTCAGAACCTTTTCCGATGTGTTGTCCGTCTCCATGTCGTGTTTCTTCTGTGTGAAGATGATGTTGAAGACGGCGTGGGAGCGGCTGCTGGTCTCGTTCATGTTGGTGGCAGCCACAGTCCTGAACAAGAAAACGTAAATACACAGTCAAAGAACTGATCTGTTCATCTTTCCCTTCCATCGTCACATAAACCAACGGACTGGCTCTGTCTCAGAGTTACCTGGCCTTGTTTCCAGAATCCATCAGGTCCTGGATGTCGTTGTAGGAGGTGACGGCGAGTTTGGACAGATCTTCGACGTAGGGTCCCATCAGTGGGTGCTCTCGGACACGCAGGTTTCCTTTGTTTTTGGGGTTCAGCAGGTCACGCACACGCTCACAGTAGATCTCCATGTAACTGACCTGTGGGGAGAGGAAGGAAGAGGCGGTCATAAACAGCTTTATGAGGTATTTATCTGTTATCATTAGTGCTCCTGAAGCAATAAAAGATTAAAAGTTAATGAGCTACTGTCTGACTCTCTCTTTCTCAACATGAGCTAATTGCAATACGAGTTGCCTTGCTGTAATATGTGTGTGGTTTTGTGTAATTTATCTGAAAAAACATTATTTAACTCAGTAAATGCTTTTTTTTTATTATTATTATTAGATACAGGGTGGTCCCTCTGCACAGCAAAGCCTACTAAATGTGAAAACAGCACTTATAAAAAGTGTGATCGAGTTTGCCGTTACTCGCCTCCACAGAGTAAGACATGCTGTTGTCATTATTGCTGTCATTGATCTTGGTGAAAAGGTCCTCGCACAGCTGGAAAACAAAGAAGTGAATGTCATTTTTACAACTTACAAGGCAAAATTGGGTCAGATATCAATTAAATAGCTATTTTAAAGTCAAATGTATGTGAATTCCTCACAAAAATATGAAGTATTTGCTTTGTCAGCGGGAATTTTTACAAGAACTTGTGTTTCATTATAGGTCAGAACTATTTTCTGTTTTACCAGAGGAATGATTCCCTGCTGGTCTTTTTCCTGTCGGCCCATCATGGTGTAGCTTTTGCCTGCTCCCGTCTGGCCGTATGCAAATATACACACATTGTAGCCTTCAAAGGCGTGAAGCAGCATCTCCTCTCCGATGTCCTTGTACACCTGCATCTGGGACGCATAGTTGATGTCCTCAGGCTGCAGAGAGCAGAGCGGAAATAAAAAACACTGCATGAAAATCCTGTGTTCTAACAGACATCAAAAACAAATGGGGCACTGAAGGCAAAAAAGTTACATCAATTAGTCACTGGTGATTTGTTTTAGAGCAGATGCTTATTTTTCTTTCTTATCTGAAAGCTGTAAAACTCACCGTGGTGTGTGACCAGTAAGAAAAGTCAAAGTTGAAGCTCTTGTTTTCCTTCGGCTGTTTGGGGTTCAGGATTGCTGAAAAGACCAAAACAGATCAGTTATAGAGGCATCGAAAGCTGAGTCACTCTAATAACCTGCATATTCTTGTATTTTAGTCCCTTTTACACAAGCTTCAGAAGTGTGAAAACATTGAAATTCATCACAATTATAAATCTCTCTCTCACAGACTTTTTTTGCTCCTCTGTTGAGCGTCTATAATTTCCTAACATGCGGTATATTTCATCTTGCCATGTTCAGGTCTCATGCTGTATTTAGCCTGTGTGTTTGCTTTGGTTTTGTTTTTCCCTTTTTTTGATTTATGAGTCTTTGTATTATGTATGCTATATGTAGTAACACTCTCAAATGATGCTTTTATTATTTTCAGGATCATTTCAGTCAAGCTGTCTTGTCCTTATGATTATTTACTGCTACTAATGTGTCTATTTTAAAGATAATTTCAGCCAATAATCCAGCCCAACACTGTTCATTCTAGAGGCCCTACTCAAAAGCTTAATGTATTAATTATTTATGTCCACTTCTACAACATGGTTTGTTGGTACTGTAGTTAAAGTTAATTTGCCACCATTTACTGTAAAAAAAAAAAAATAAATAAAAAAAAACTTAAGACCTGACCGGTTAAAAGGCACTTACTTTGAAATCATTTTACAAGAACTTGCTAAACCAGATTGGATTTAAAGCCCTGATCGATACCAGCTGCTCTAAATGCACATCTCATCCTTTCTAAAGAGGGGAGGGGTATGTAAAGCATAAATTTGAGAAGCAGCAGCTGCTCGTTTGGCTGCAAACTGAATCCACTCATCACCCCCTGTGGACAAGTTCAATATAGCAGCAGTGTCCTGCTGAAACGTGCGTTCAGCCTGAAACAACACGTCACCAAAAAACACACAACAGCAGAGAGAGCTGTAAGCGCTCACATTCAAAACCAGTGAAGTCCAAGAACTGAAGTAATGAAAGTCTAAATCTGCCAGCTTTAATGAGGTCATTAAAAACACCGACAGGCACAACAGGCTGACATAGCCCCTCTTTCTCCTCAGCATACACACTTGCATCAGCTGACCCTCAGTCTGGACTCGACCAGAACAACAAGGCCTTTTTCACCCGTGCAGCTCGTATGATGGGAGCACAGAGCTGCGGCGGTCGCTGCATCCTACACACACTGATGGGCTTCAGGCCTGACTGAAGCTTTTGTTTTCCTCTCTAGCTGCCAGGATGCTGCGTGCCTCCCAGCCCACTGTTATGTTGCTGCAGGGCAAAGCTGCCTACGAGACAAATAACTGAGGTGAAATGCTAAACTTGGCTCAATGTAGGTCACAGAAATGCGATCAAAAACAGCACCAGAGCATGACTTCATTCTGCATTTCTGGGTTTCACACACTGCAGACCTGCAGCAGTTTTTAAACACTTCACCTCAATCACAACCTCGTACTCAGTGAATCAAACGGCCTTCATTGTTCATATCAGCGTGTTGTGATCAGCTGACTGACTAATCCTCTGACTAAGCATGTTCTGACAATATGCCTATGAACGGTCTGTTTACTGTAGATTAAAGAATTGACAGAATAAAAATGCAGCCTTACTCCATTGAACTATTTATAGTGATCATGACCAAGAGGAAACAAGCTGTGTTGAGAATTTGTGCAGGATTCAGTGTTTCAGATGCATTTTTTCCAATCTTTTATCAGTGTAAAAACATGCAATTGATGTATTTTACATGTACAATATGCATGGTGCAATGGATGGATATTAAATGTATTGTAATGTATTTCCTGTTGCGTCATACAAATGTGCATTTTCTTTTTAGTCCTTTATGTGTAGAGTTTTTATGTCATCGTATCATTTTTATCCTTCTGATGGTGTTCCATTCATTTAAAAAAAATTAATTATCCAAGTTAAAGTTGGTGGTTATGATTGGCTTAAGCCCATTAATCATCTTATTTTTTCTGTAAACATATTTTAAAAAATACTCTATGAATAATAATTACAGTCTAAGTCTGCTTTTTCCACACATAAAAATTAAATCGCCTTGCTTCAGATTCACAAAAGCAAATCTACATTTTCTCCCCATTAAAAAAAATTTTGAATCTATGAACATGCATATGTTGTTAATATCTGAAGTTTAACTGCTGGACTCAAGTGGTTTCACGCGTCACTAAAAAAGTAAATTCTCAGTGTTTGTGCACTGGAGGCTTGTTAGGCTTGCTGGCATCTGAATTAGTTTCTCTGTTCAGTGTTCATTACAAGTATATGTATAGGAACACTGAGTAAGGCTAGATGAGCCTCATATGTTATTAAAGTTCAACATTAACATAACATACAAGCAACCTGTAACTTTGCACATATAACGGCAATATATCAACTGCTATGCACACCAGTTTTTGTGATCCTACAAGTAACATCACCCTGTTGGAAAATCAAAACAGCAGAAAACTGAAACCTTGGCTTGCCATTCTTGCCACACATCAAATTCTACTGATGCTAGAGGCCTCAAAAGATAATGAAATGTCAACCAAAGACTCTTTTTTAGGTAGAAAATATGAATTATCTCTATAAATACATACACTTACTGGAGCATTCTGCAGCACAAGTACATTCCTCGTTTGAAAATATTGATCTTTTTTCCATTTTCAAGGCTCAATAATTGAAAATGTGGCCTCAGAACAAATATTCACAGGTCTGAAAATGCACTAAATTCTCAAAATTCAACCAAAAATATTTAACAGAACTGATACAGAGCTGCAACACTGTCCTCTACAATGACATGGACTGAGCCAACAGTGACAAAAACCCAATTTCAAGTAGAGAGGGATTCAAAGCTGGAAATGTTTCTAGCCAAAGAACCTTTAAAGTAATTAAGAGAAATGTAGAACTAGATTAACAAAGGTTTCAGTGAGGAAAGTCTCTGTCTCACAATCAAAGTGCACCTAGACGGCTTCCATTACAGTCTAAACAACACGTGCAGGTCAACTTATGCAGTGCCACACACCACACATCTCTAATTCTACTTTGAGCATCTCAAACAACAATTTAACTCCAGTTTACGTCAGCCCAACTTCACACTCACTCGTTGTGTTTCCTGACATCTGAATGATGCACTTGCTCTCCTTCCCGATCTCCCTGGAGTTGAAGGGTCGGACCCTCACCGCCACCTTCACCGAGGCCCCCGCCATGTTGCAGGTGGGTTTGTGAGCGATTCGAAGAGCTGGAGATCCGTGTGGCTACAGACGCACACCTGCACAGGTAGATGATGAAAGAGGGATTCATGAGGAGCAATATTAATCAACTTTGAAGCAGCGTACACCTCTATGTCATCCAATACAGTTTAATGACAACAAATAGATAATTATTTGGAATTATTTGGCAGTTTTTCAAACAAACATTGAGGAAAGAACCTTGTTAGGATCAAACAGCAAAGACAGACAAACACTGACAAAAATCTCAATTTTTAGGCCTTGAATCAGAGCCTGTTTGTGTTCAGGCAGACACACATGCTGACGAAATGACTGGACCATTATTTGGCAAGAAGATCATCAGCATCCCCGCTGTTCTACAGTAAAATGGCTGCTTATTCTCCGGGCAGCATCCAGAGCATGGCTCAGGGCCTTGTGATGAAACTGTATCTGCTCACTGCTTCACATCAGAGAAAAAAATAGAATGTCTGGAAGAAGCGGAAGCCTTTTTCACCTCCTGTTATTACAGTAATCTCCTCTTACTAGTGTCAGTCTTCGCTTCAAATCCATAAAATTGTCATTCATCTTAATTCACTGCTCACGAAGGAATAAACCTGAATGATTTTAAAGGTGTATTTGTTTGAGGACAGCGCAGCGCACATCCATCTTCTCAGCCTCAATCGATGAAAAACGCAAATCCTGCTTCACATCTACACAACAAGCCAATATTTGTACACAAGAAACGCGAGAGATAGATGAATTCTTTGAAAGCACAAGTCCACATTTACAGTAAAGGCTGCGATTATTCATAAACCATGTAAATATTGCTTCCTCCATCTTGCTGTGCCTGCCGCACCTCAAAGACAGGCCGCGTAAACACACACGGCTCCGACACCAAATCATCCACCACTGCGTCAGAAACGAGGTCAGCTCGCATTACAGCAGCCTAAATGACATTTTAAGAGCTCACATGTACATCTGATCGATTCTGTTTTTTTTTTTTTTTTAAATGCGCATGTGAATATTTCAAAAGACAGTTGTTGACAGCGGCGGAATGAGGCAGCAAACAGCCTGACGCAGCGTCTCTTCCATGTACAAAGGCCTCCAAATCACCAACACACGCGCACGCTGTCCTCACCCAGGCGTGACACCCGTCGGTGCCGATACCGTGCCGCGAAAAACATGCCAGCAGAGCCGTGTCTTACCTCAGACTCGACAACCACAGAGGGTGAATCCCCTGCCCATTCAAAAGAGCTCCAGGATCCTCCGGTGCCTCCTCCTTCAGTCCCCTCAGCCGACTGTGTTCGTTTTGGGTCTTTCTCTCTGCCTTTGGTTAACCTACAGCATCATTTCCCTTTGCGCATCCATACATGGAGAATCCGCCGAGAGAGGGAGTCAGCCTCAGCTTCGGCTTTCTGCGGGCTGAGAGCGGAACGCGGCGGTGCGTCAGATGGAGGCGAGTGGGAGACGGGAGGAGGGAGGAGCCGAGCGGATAAACAGGAGGATGGGTGCGGGGTGCTCCAGCTGCCCCCGCCGTCAATCCGTCCCTCCAGTCTGTCGGTCTGAAAGTGGGGAAAATGGCGGCGCAGATGTGCCAGGGATGCTGGGAGGCGGTGATGACATCAGCAGCAGCATCAGCAGCATCAGGCAGCCATGAGGCAGAGCGATGCAGCACAGGAGGAGGAGGAGGAGGAGGATGGAGCTCAGAGAGACTAATAGGGAGAATAAATGGGAGGCTGGAGGTTGAGACCGACAGCAAGACTCTCACGGAGCAGGAGGAAACTAGAAATGAGGCATAAAGAAAAGAAAAAGTACAGATAAATAGACAGAAACATCCCAGCAGCTGGGGCACCAATAACAAAAACAACCATCTCATAAAGAAAACTGTAATTTTTCGTACTTATAAAACAATTTCTAGCCTTATTTTTTTAGCTTTTTGAATAAAGATATTTACACATGTAGAAACAGTGAAATTTCCTACATGATAATATATATTTAACCTATAATATATCAAAAAATAGCTAGTTTTGTTGCGAAAACTTTATTCCAAACTTATAAATTACAAAAAAAAATACAGAACAAATATTTTCTTCTGTTAAGTGTGACCAATTGTATCTAATTTTAGAAATATTTAGAAAGAATATTTAGTGTTACATCTAACTTTAACAGTTTCATCTATTCAATAAAAATTAAATATTTGTGAAATTACAATAAAATCATTTAATGTAAAGAAAAAAATCGGGAAAAAATTTACATTTTATGTTTTTTTTGTTACATGTTTAAAATTTCATTTAACACTAAACAGCTACATTCACAGGCTATTTTTGCAACTTTATATACTTTATATTGAACCAAGAAAGCTGCAGAACTTGATCAGAACAAGTGTAAATCTGCTTAGGAATTTGCCCAAAACAACAGGAAAACATCAGCAAATTTATGTTTGCCTATTCCCATGGCCCTGTCCTGCAGAGGAGGGATGTTTTTACATGTACATTGTTTAAAAAAAGAAAACTAAATATTGCATTAAAACATTATCAGACTGTACACATAGAACCATTTACTGTTAATTTAATTATTTTCTTTTTAATGTAAAAATGTAGATAATAACTATAGTTATTTTTTATAGAATAATTACAAAAAATTATGTTAACCATAAAAAATGCCAAAACTGCATATCATGCCTGCAGTTCATTTCTGATTGATTATTGATTTATTAATATTGATTTAATATATTTTTTTTACAGATATCAAATGGCAATCTTACTAACATTTCCATAGTAAAGAGATTTTATCATGTGCAATTACAGAATAGTTTCCTATGAATTCTCATACATTTACAGTATTTTTCTGTTATTCTTCAGGTGACAATCTGTACAATTCATTAATTTGTCACTTAAGTCATCTAAGGGTGGCTGTTGTTGTATAAGTAATATTTTTTAAGTTTTTTACATTTATTTTTCATTAAATGTACAATGTAGAAATGAGTAAAATAATAAAATAGTTACATACTGTGTTTGGTAGTACAGATAATAATGATCTTTAACACATTTTCTTAACCAAACTTTGCCTGTATTCTGTTAAATTTACACCACAAACCCACACAGAGGTTAAATTAGTTTAAATTATACGCTATTACACAATCTAGAGTAGATGTTAAAGACCAGCTAGAGTAGCATAAATTGCTGACACAGAACTGGATCACGTCGCTATGTGTTCTTAAAGCATGAAAGGAACAAATGGTTCACATTAACATTGACACGCATGCAGAATAGTCAGACAGTAACTTTCTGGAACCAACTTGACAATCACGACTGCTTCACATCATTAGGATCAGTTGTGCAAAGGTGAGGAAGTAGGCAGTGGTTGAACCTCACTCTCATTTTCTCCTTCATCTTTCATCACACACCATCACTGTTGCAACACTATGAATGTCTTCAAATAAATATTACAGCAATAAAGCCGCCTTGTGTAGTGTGCTTTGCAAATTGTATGGAAGGGCCACATTTTTGCTTTGACATTTAATCTGTCCATACCGACACACTGATGACGCAACTCTCTGAATATATTGGTTATTTCTATGGATGTGTTTTTAAGAAGCTGAAGCCATAAAGGTGTCCAACATTTAATTTTGCTGGCAGGGTGCTGAAGCAGCACATTGTTGCTGAGATGTGAGATCATTCATTGTGTTTTTTGGTGTGTGGCAAAACAACAAATGAGGTAAACAATGAGCATTTAGCAGGTGACTGGTCTCACTGTTTATGTAAAGAGTAGTTCAACCTGGCCTTTATAAAACATAAAATGCCACAGGCTGGTGCTGTTGTTCTGCAGCTCTGATGTACACTCTGTCTATGTGCAGCACTGGAATACAATTTTAAAATAAATGTTTTCTTAGGTTAAGTCTTTAACCCAAGACCGTTGATGTTTGATTTCTTTTTGTCATCATACACCAACAGATTACTGCATACAGAGCATTCATGTCTGAAGCACCTGTAGAGACACTAACAAGTATAAAATGTAAGTAAACATTTTAAAAAGAACTCAGTTTAACTAGAATGAGACTAGTTGGAGGGTAAACTGAATTTCTACAGCACCATGATTGACAGTTTCATTGCACTCTCTCTCTCTCTCTGTCCCCAGCTCTTCCTGTTGCTCTGTTTGGGCAGATTCTGAGCACTAAGTGCAGGGCAAAGGCCAGTGTGAGGGGGAAAGCAAGTCCCACTTATTTACCAGTGGTGTAATTATTTACCCAGCCAATCTCAAAGAGCAGCACGTCCTCCTGAGTCCTGACGTAACCGTATAGAAGTGCAGTACTCTGTTGAATGACGGACAATAAGTTAAAAAACAATTATGCTTACAGAGCAAAAGCTAGGTGAGAAGTTTTCTAATCAGATCATAACAACATCTCAATAATAAAACAGATAACATTTTGATCAAGACATAACTTGAACGTCACAGATTTCTTTTTAATATGTTTGGTGAGAATGGTTTGGGGCTGAGGTTGAACCTGTTCCATTTTTAACATCCATAAAAACACAGTTTCAATGACTTCTTCCCATATTTAAGGATTTTTCCTGCATTCACAAGAACTGACAAAGAAAAAAACACTGATATTATGCTCGGAAAATAGAAGTAGTGCTATGTAAAGACAGTTACTCCCAGAGAATATGATTTTTTTTGCATAAAAATTCTGCAAAATACTGATATAGAAACTTAAAACATTTGTGGAATAACCATTAAATACCATTGTTGTTTTGTCTTATCACAGTATTACCCAACCTGACAGCGCGTCACTGTAACACACACTACATAGTAAAACTGAGCTGTTCTCTGGAGTGTGCGTGACTATATATTGTATAATGCCTGCCCCCTTTCTTCATCTGAGAGAGCAGATTGGCTCTCTGAGAGGAGACTCCTCTTTACTACCCAAATGCTGAAGTTGCAGACAAAATCAACAAACCACCTGCAAACTAACCTCAACTGGTTCCAAGCTGGCAAGTTCAGGTCCTCACTTTTCCATACAGTTCAACAGTCAAATGCTGCAGATCTTCAGAATTCAGTCACTGGAATGAGTCCTGGTGGCTTAAACTACAAAAATACAAGCATACACATATGAGTCTTTGGATTTAGTTCAAATATGTTCATTTTAGTTCATCTCAGGTTAGATCAGTTCAAATGAACTTTATTTGTCTTGTGTAACAGCATATGTCATCTTAGGACAGTGGGCATAGTAAGGTCAAGGCCTTACAATAGAGAGAGAAACAGACAACCCGTTAAATTTAAACATTTGCTTGAAAACCACTCAAGAAATTTGTGTGAACATGAGCTTTCTGATGCACAGACACTGTACTGCTCTGACCGTAAATTATTGACCATTATTTGTGTACAAATGTTTATATTTAGTCTTCACACAAAGTTCTACCACCTCGGATAAAGGGCTTAGAGAAAGGCATGTCCAAAGTTAGGAATATTTTAAAACTCAAACAGTTCTGAAACATAAGTGCTATTTGCAGTAGCTTTCCAAACATATAAATAAGAGTGTAAATAACCACATTTTTTTTTATTATTTTCCCATACCATTGTGATATGCTATTGTGCACGTTTTTGCCAGCCCTTTGAGTCAAGTGACGCACACCGCCCTGTGGCCACCAGGTCAAAGACCTGTTTGCTTAAAATCTTCACCCAAACTCACAGTCAGGCTCAGTCTCTCTCTGTCGGAGGTGAACTCGCTCGGAGCAGCTTCTCAGGAACAGGACACCAGCCGTGATGCAGCGGGCCTTGTTCAGCCGCAGCGCGCTGCTCGCCCAGCAGGCAGCAGCGGCCCTCGACAGTCCTCTGGCCGCCAGGAGCGCGCCGCTGCTGCAGCGCCTGGAGCGCTCCATGTCCTCCGTCACCATCCCGCCGCCAGCATGCATGCTGCGGCCGCTGGAAGCGCCTCTCCGTTACCTGTTTGGACCGGGACCCTCCAACGTTCCTCCACGTGTCTTAGCTGCAGGCGGCAGGCCGATTATTGGTCACCTGCACCCAGAAATGTATGAGGTAAATACATAGTTGGAAACTCAGTAAAATAGACTGAGTTATATTACAGTTACTTGATAGCAAGTGGCACATTTTACACAAGTTGGGCAACTGACCTTTGGAGATGCAGGTGCACTCTGTGTCTTGGGGATATTCTGACGTAAGATGTTAAAAACAAATGTATTAGTTTCAAAAGAGACGTACTGCATCTTAACGTTGCTTGTGCAAAGTTGTCGGAATAATTTCCAGCCACTAAGCACGATTTTAATAGATTAAATTACCACTCAGTTTGTTTGTAAATTATTTACGCTAACAATTCAAGAGTTATTTTTTTAGACTTAATCATAACTAGAAGAGCTCTCAGACAGCGCAGACACCCATCAAGACTAGTCTATTCTTCTATAGGATTTGAAAATCCAAACCCAATTCACACACAAAAAAATGTTCTTTTATACTAAAAAGTTGGTTTTGCATAATCCTGCTGACAGACCAACCAACAAATGGTAATGAAAACCATCACTGGCGGGAGTAAACAGAACAAATAGACAGTTACCATGTGTGCGTAATTACGCACAGGCGAAGGTTAACTCACACTGAAGCCACTGAGCGTTACTCGTAACCATGTCTGGCAAATTAAACTAAAAATCTGTTTCACATTTTAATTGTGTGTCATAGATTATGAATGACATCAAGAAGGGGATCCAGTACGCCTTTCAGACAGAGAACAACATGACGATATCTATGAGCGGCTCCGGGCACGCGGCTATGGAGTGTGCGGTGTTCAACACGGTGGAGCCCGGAGAGAGCGTGCTCGTGGCCATTAACGGCATCTGGGGAGAGCGTGTTGCAGAAATTGCAGAGAGAATGGGTAAGTTTTTACGCACGGTTTTACGCACGCCCTTGCTTTGTATCCAAAGAGGATAAAACATTGCAATAAAAACTGACTTTACATTCTGATAAATTATCTATTAGTTTATTCAAGTATATGTTAATGTACAACAGTAGCTAATCATAAATGTTTTTATTAATCTGCAGGTGCCAACGTTCACAGAATGGTAAAAACACCTGGAGGATATTTCACCAATAAGGAAATTGAGCAGGTAGGGACCAAGACTCTGAAGCAGCCAATACGCTGTCTCAGATAGAGTTCCAACAACAGGAACACGTGTGATTAAACTCCTTTTATATCCCTCTTTAGGCCATGCAAAAACACAAGCCGGTCTTGTTCTTCCTCACACATGGAGAGTCATCTGCTGGTCTCTGTCACCCAATAGACGGCATTGGAGACATCTGCAGAAAGTGAGCCTCCTAGAACATCTTAAAGAGAGTATCAGAATACTAATACATGTAATCTCATATTTCCCACTTTTATATCCTGTGCAGACATGACTGCCTCTTCCTGGTCGACACAGTCGCTTCACTTGGAGCTGCACCAATTTTTATGGACAAGCAAAGTAAGGCAATGATAAGAGATTAACTTCCTCTGCTTGCCACCATCAGTAGTTTCTGCATGTGATTTAATTGGTCTCTTCCTATGTTCTCAGATATTGACATCCTTTACACTGGTTCTCAGAAAGCACTGAATGCACCTCCAGGCACAGCACCCATCTCTTTTAATGACAGAGCATGGTAAGGAGGCATGTTTCCGCATGAATGTTTACAAATATGTGCCTGAAACTGTCACAATTGTATCCGCAACTGAGAATCAAAAAGTAATAAGGTCACACAATCTCCCCTACACAGCCACAAGATGTTTAACAGGAAAACAAAACCAGTATCCTACCTCTTCGATATGACACATCTGTCCAACTACTGGGGTTGTGACGGTAAACCAGCCAGAGCGTAAGTCCACTGCAGACCAGTGATTACAAGCTGACAATTTGCAGTTCTCATTTTATTCTCATCAAATCAATCCAAACCTTAATTTACTTCACACGAATGCAGACAAAATATTAAAATGACTCCAAAAACAGTTTTCCTCAGTTTGGACTTTTGAATGCCATTTTGTTGAAAAAGCATGTATAATAATAGCACGTGTTTGATATTCAAATGACATAATAAATCCATAATACTTAATTTAATCATAATTGCTTTTTGTTGTAGATATCATCACACTGGTCCAGTATCTGGATTCTTCGCCCTGAGAGAGAGTCTGGCAATTCTTGCTGAGAGGGTAAAGAGATATACCTCCACTTTTTCAGTTATCTTACAGAAGAAATACACAGTTTCTAGGATTGTCTTATAAAATCAGTTCCCTCTGATATAATTTTGCAAATGTGTCATTATGTCAATACCTTGAATTTCCCTTGGGATTAATAAAGTATCTATCTATTTATCTTCACACAATCGTTATTTTGAAGCTGGTGCTTTTCACGACCATAAAAATTATGCAGCGTGTGTCAACCATCCACTGTGATTTAAGTATGAATGATTTTTCCTGTCATTAAGAAACTGACTTGTCTTATACCAATTAATGTCTGTATGCTGTAATGAAGTAAATTCTAAAAAGCAGATGTCCAGATTTCATGTCATGAATCCTCAGATTTAATGAAGCCAGCATCTGTTGCCATATTGTTAAGTCCAGAGTTATAATTAGTATGAGTCTCACAGTGTTCCTTCTTTTACTGTCTGGTAGTTACTGGTAGTGAATGCTGTGAATAGAAGAGCTCCCTCTGACAGGTTTTCAGATAGTTTTCTCTGAACTTAATCTTTGTCTCCCTCTAGGGGCTGGAGGAGTCCTGGAGGAAACACAAGGAGGTGGCAGCCTACCTGTACAGAGGGCTGGAGGATCTGGGCATCAAGCTCTTCATCCCTGAAAGAGTGAGACAGATTTACAAAAAAATATATATTATAGTATTCTGTTGCCACAAAGGACTTTACAGAGAAGGATAATAAATAAGTTATTGGTTGAGGTTGCTTTCTTCACTTGTGTTGCCGTGTTGTGACCACAGTTATTTTGTGTCATGTGTCCTGCAGGATTTGAGGCTTCCCTCTGTCACTACCATTGCCATCCCCAAAGGTTATGATTGGAGGGAGATGCTGGCCTACATCATGAAACACCACCAGATGGAGATGACGGGAGGACTGGGCCCTTCCATCGGCATGGTTAGTTGATGCTGATTTATCATCCCTGGACAGCAAACACATTAATACATAAACATTGTTGTCATCAGATTACATTTACAGTAGACAGTTTAGATGTGACTTTCAGTCTCAGCAATGGGCCTGAGATTGAGTCACACCAGACTAACCATCCAGACTGAATTGTTGGGCAGGTTTAACTAAGGCAGTTATATGAAGAGCAATGTCATCAGTTTGGTGTCTGTACAGCTTTCTGATTCATCCTGCTGAGTCAGCACTGACTGCATTCTTATACACTGTACTTTCCACCTCTCGTTTAATTAGGTGATGAGGATCGGACTGATGGGATACAACTGTGAGAAGAGTAATGCTGACATGGCGCTGCACGCCTTGGCAGATGCTCTCAAGAACTGCAGAAAGAGCAAGGCTTAAGAGCCCATATTCCCACACCACCGGCCCTGGGCTCATTCATTAGGGAATAAAAAAGGAACATTCAGTGTCACCGCATGCAGGACAGTTGAAACAGTACATACCTTTGAGGATTCATTTTGTATCTTTGACTAGAGAGATTTAAGAAAACTGGCCCTGTATCTGCCTTGTATAAGTAAAGAATTAAAGAAGCAGATGTAGCCATATAGCCCCGAAGATGTCAATAAAGTTTGCTTTATTTTGTGAAACACTTCCTCTGCCTCAGTGTGTGCTAACAGTGAAAAAATGCTTTAAAATTCGACAGATGTTATCTGCACTTGCATTGTTTAAAGGCTGTTCTACATATGTGCAGGCTTATGTTGATACACTACATTTCCCATGATTCCCTGCGGTGATAAGCCCGTCTATGAAACTGCGTCACACTGTCGCAGTGTAAGAGCACGTTTAATTGTGTGACTTAAATTTGGCACTAGCTTTAACGCTGGTCTGACTGCACTTTACTTGATTGATGGCGTGTCCTGTGAATCACTCGGGTAGGTTAAATGTTAACTTTCAAATTGAGAACAAATGTTGTGACAGTATATCATGTTTCATCTGTGACCTGTCACTAGCTTCAGCCTCAACTCATTTGACCTTTGATGTTACTTATATACTATCTTGTGGCATTTTAACTAACGTATTTACAGAGAATTATCAAAGTACAAACGTAAACTGTGTCATGGAGTCTGTCTGCAGCCCTTTGTACTCTTCAGTCAAGCCAATAGCTGGTTAATTTCAGATAACGAAGCATTTTTATTTAACCAAGCTTTGTAAACTGAAGCTAACTTAGCTTTAGCTTCCACAAAAGTAAACAAATAACCGACTGAGCTGCTTGTCAAAGACGATTCCTCACGTTTATCCGTGATAACTGCGTTTTGTTAGAAGGTTATGAGTGTATAAAACAGTCACCTTTTCATTATTTTGTATCCTCCTCTGTTTCTGCCACTTTGTGATGTTAACATTACCGCCACAACTACTGTAGAGAAACAGCAGCAGCTACTGATTCTTCTTCGAGGTTTACCTGCAGCTGCCATCTCCAGGGATGAGTCAGTGCCATCCTCTGGGGATAAATAACACCTGCAGTGTACTTCCGGTTTGTTAATTATCACCCAATAATCTTCTAATTTATTCAATCATACCCGTCATCTCTGATATACATAAATACTGAACAAAAATACAAGGCAGCATTATATTATTGATTGTTTCAATCAATAATACAATAGGAGAATAAATATTTGTTGTTCTATCATATCTCTATAGGAGAACAGACATTATGAAACAGCCATGAAGACACTATATTGGAAATGATAACTGACAGATGGAGAATGGGGTCACTGACCAGAAATCACAAGTCAGTCATGAGACACACATCTGCAACACGTAGTTAATGAGCTTGTTGATGCTGCTGGTGAAATATTGCACACTCTTCCTGAAGCCCTTTGAAAGGGCTTGGCAACGTTGCTGCATGTCCTTATTTGTTTTATTTAGGTTACTTATCTTTAATATCTTTTTTCTACTAAGTTTCTTACGTCACTGTTGCACTGCCGGCTCTACGTGCTATTTTCATTGCCCCCTGGGGACAAGTATAGTTTTCTGAATCTGAAAGTTGGTGGGTATTTTGGGGGATGGAGTAACATTGTCATCCACAGCTGTCTGTAACAATTTCTTAGAAGACAAATGATGGAATTGTAGACATCCCAGTGTCTGACTACATTCCTAATTGACATATCAGCATCCTACATGTCAACAGCCCATTCTAGTCTTTCACATGTCTGTAGGATCTTATTTGAATGAAGCTTCATTTTAAGTTGCCTTTTATTCACTAGTTGTACAGTATTTCACAGCAGCAGGTGGATAAAGTTAACATTTGAGATCTTTAACTTTTTTCTACGTCAGAATGGAAGTTCTTTTTGCATGATACAATTATACTTTGTTCAGCATATATACTGCAGTTAGCAAGCTCCACTATATCTTGTACAATGCTATCAAAGATTACTTGGATAATTGCCTATAATCTTAAGTAGTCTATTTTAGATTATTTTGTCCTAGTCCTAATTTGAGACTGTGCATACAGTCTGTAGTACTAATCTAGTCAGTAGTACTGAGTGATTTGTGAAAAATATCCAGTGTTTTTTTGGGGTTTTTTTTAAAGTTGAGTCAGTTCAATATTCACCGTGTAATAAATTTACAGTGTGGTGGAGCAATATGATACAAATTACCATCAAAAGCGTGACTGTCACATAAAGAGGTTGGTGTGAATTTTCAAAACCATTAACAACAGTGTAAACTGTGGGTCAGACATGTTGCATCATTTAATTGCAGCCTTTGGGATTTTTGTTGTTGTTTCAAATTGCAATTTCTATTTAAAATCAGTGAATCGTTCAATTTTTCTGCCTCCTACCAATTGTCAAGACAAGTGTTTTTCTGTCCCAGTTCTCAGCCTTCATTAATTTTCTTCCATACAAAGCTCTTAACTTCTGATTTTGTTTTAGTTCAAAATGGATGTTTCTGAGTGAATTTTTAATTAAATCATGATGACAAAATGGAAATGCATGTAGAAGAAGGTTTGTAGGATGTTGTTTTTAACATTTTAAAAAGGTTTTTTGATGTTGTAAGAGTAGGACTTTTTCACCGAAGACATACTGTCACTGCAGGAAAATTTAAAATGTTTAGTCGAATGAATGAATGCTGATTTATTGTCAGCATCCTGGTGATGTGCATTTTGTTATCACCTGTCTACAACAGACCGTGGCTAACAGATTAGCAACACATTTTTAATGGAAAAGTTCGTAAGTGTCCAGCTGATACCATTTTCAGCTCATTAATGGATTTTTGTTTCCTGTAATGTCAGTTAACTCATATGTTCTTCTGTTTCAGGATTAAAGATCAATTTGTTCTAAAGAATTTTTGTAAATTTCATTTGTGGCACACACATTGTCTCATGTGGGATATTTATTTCTCTGTTTTCATGACAATGTCAGCCTAAACTTTGTGTGTTTTCCCATCAGTGGAGCTGAACCCGGGCCTCCTCCCTCTCGACTGGCTGCTGGGTACCTGGGAGTGTGATGAACCAGGGGAGGGCTGCTTTCCCACCATTAAACCTTTCCGCTACACAGAGACGCTGCACTTCAGCCATGTGGGGCAACCAGTTATCAACTTCATGTAGGTTCTCAGTAGAAAAAGATAAGCTCAAAACACAGGTAGCAACAATAAATATCAATAGATTGGATTATTATACACAAAAGTAGTTCATTAGTTCTTCTGTGCATAACCTTATCTCAGTTGGTTTAGCTGTGTGGGAGCTTGAGAAGTAAAGTCAGAGGACAACCTCATTAATGATGTTGGAGTTCAACATGATAGAAAAACTTCTTTGTACAAGATACAGCAAAGTACAGGCAACAACACAACAGCAAATGACTCACAATTTCAGTAATAGAAATATACTTTAGTCCAGCTTCCTGTTGTTCAGAAACCCTGTTGGCAAACTTCAGTCATCAACAGCTGCTGATTCCTCACTGATGTCGTGTTCGACAGGTTCAATGCGTTTCATGCAGAGTCTAAAAAGCCTCTGCACAGAGAGTGTGGTTTCATTCGAATGCAGCCGGGGACAAACAGAGTGGCATTCATCATCGCACAGAACTCAGGTACATCTCATGCCACTTAATGCACTCATGTCTCAGAGTCAAGGCCCTCGCTAGTCAGAGAATTTCTGGAAATGGCAGAAGTGAACATCTTCATATTTTGTCGTACTTGTCCTTGAGTGTTTCAATGTTGTGCTGCTTTCTACAACTACAGCACATATTGTACTTTGTGCTCAACTACATTTATTTCAGAACTTTAGTTACTGGTCATTCAGTTTATAAAATACAAAAATAACAAATAAATCATACGATATTTTTGTAGAACAAGCAGCATTATGTAAAGCAATTGAAATTAGATCCAGCTGCAACATGAGTGATGTACACAATGAATCAATAATTATAAACCAGTACCATCATGTATATGATTAGGAAATGGGCCATTCTGCATAATCTTTTACTGAGGTTCTCAAAGTATATTTTGATACCAATACTGATACTGGTACTACTTGTACTTTGCATGAGTAGGATTTTGAATGCAGAACTTAATTGTAACAGAGTACTTATACACTGTAATATTGCTCCTATTTTTGATTAAATACTTCTTCCACCACTACAGACATATTTTTAGTATCTTCATGCAAAAACCTGTCAGATAAAACTTGAACCACATTTCGCGTCAAAGGACACATGTATGAATTCAGCTTTGTGGGGTTTTTTTTGTGATTTACCCTCATGTTCACACTTTTTTATACGTTTTTTTTGTCATATTGTGTCGTCTTGTTCAGGTCTGGTGGAGATTGAGGAGGGAGAGCTGACAGGGCAGCAGCTGAACCTGCAGTCCCAGTCTCTAGCCAGAGTCTCTTTTGCCAGGGAGCCTCATGTACAGCAGGTAAAACTGATCCTCTAATCCTTCATCATGCTGTGGCTGTCATCATTATTTACCTTATCAGTACATAAAACAGTTGAATGTGTGAAATCACTGTCCACAAAACACCAACAAACCTTTCCTCTCTGACTCATTTCGGCCAACAAGATAACTCTTTGTAACTCTGCTGCTTTGTGCCTGTGACCTCATCTGCTCTTTTCCATCTTTCAGATTTGTCGAGTGTTTCAGCTACGACCTGATGGGAAGCTGGAACAGACAGTTTCCATGGCAACAGACAACCAGCCACTGGTGCAGCACTTGCACATCGTTTACCGCCGGGCATCTTGACCTAACAGGACACAGGCTTATTATATATAGAAATACACTGATCAGTAATCACAGCTGCATCTGATCATTATATAAACAAATATACAGCCATACAGTGTTATTCTTTTATAATGATATATGGTAAAGGAATTATAGAGTCATGTACCAGGGAAATATAAATAATGTGAAAAAACTAAGTCATTAAGTCGATCTTACATCACATTACATACAGTAATATCAGAATTGTTCAGACACATGGAGTCTAAGTCAAACATTAAACAAAAAAATAAAGATTCATATTGCACTTCCATTTGGTTGTTACACTTAAGGGCCTCGGTTGGTTAAGGGTGCTTGAGCAATGTTATTATTTATTGTCATGATGTTTAATCTGTGAGCTGTAAAGCTCTTCAGTGCAGAATTAATGGAAAATACATACAGTGTCCTTATTTGTATATTTGTCTTTCACTGTGCTATTAAAAGAAGATAAGCTAAAGCAGCTGCTGTGCTAGAGTCTGCTCAGTCACAGGGGATTGTTTTTATATTGCATAAGGGTATGGTTCAAGACAGAAAATGTGTCCATTTAAGGTTACTGTTCCCTTCGTATGTTTTAAGATGTCAAAGTTTAGTCTTTTTTTTGAGGGGACAGCTTTGCTGTTATACATTAATGTTTATATATCGGAAAGATTAAAATAAACTCACTTGTTTTTGCCTATTTAAATCATTTAATGTGTTTAAGCTTTAAGAGTCATTCATAACCCTTGAGCTCAAAAAATGCAGTTAAAATGGGAAACTAATGGCTGGCACAAAGTATTATAATAAGCTGATGTTAGGTGCAGGGTTTTGAAGGAACCATATTCTCAGCTGTAGCCCCCTCATCGGTCAGCTCTTCCACTGGAAGGTCAATGTGTTGATGCACAGTGACCTGTAGACAGCAGACTGAAGAGCCACTAGAAACTCCAGAAGCAGTCATTTTTATTGTCTTTATCCAAAGAAATATTTGATTCTGTTTGCTGGTCTTTTCTCATGAGAGGGGCATAATACCAAATTAGATTATACTGTTCTTGATGCCTCTGTGCACTACAGCATCACATTATTAATGACACGATTCTGCCACTAGGTGCCTTTGTTTCATTTTTGAAGTATCTTCTGGCAATGTCTTTTCTTCAACAGAAATAAGGCAGTAAATTAGAGGAAAGAAGCAACAAATGTTCCCTGTTAAACTCCTATTCAACCAGGACTCCCTCCAGTTGTCTTTCCATGTGTGAAAATCTTAACTGTCTGTTTTAACAAGCTTGGTTCGCTGCCCACATTGCGTTTGTCTCTCCAGTGATTGTGAAATAGCAGTTTAATCTACCACGCTTTAACTCATGTAACCCACAAAGAAGGGTGCAGCAGTCAGTTTACTTTGCGCTATTCAGGTCATTACGCAGGAAAAGTCCACTGGTTGCGTGATAACAAAGCTGCCCAAGTATCACATCAGTGAGATAAAGTGTAACAAAGCAATAAAAGTCCATCAGTGATGATTTTGTTCAATTTATTGTGGGTTTAAAAAACTTGTAGACACACACATTTACACATCAACACTGAAAGTGACACGCATCACACACAATCATCCTGTTGTAGCCATTGTAGTGGCTGTCTTTATACTGCAGTGGTTTTAATTCTTAAAGTCAGAACCAAAATGAAATCATAAATAAACTATTTACAGATTAAAAAGGAAAAGGAAACCAGCAAAATTGCACGTTCAGTATGTACCTCTCCTCTGTCCTTAAGTTCTTTGGCCAAAAATGGGCACAATGAGACCCTTTGTTTCTTGGTTAATGCTGTCTAGAGTTTAGCAGGTCATTTTGGATTGTATTTGGAAAGAGACACTGTTTGCACTTTGGTAAAGTACAACATGAAGTGTTTAAACCCATGAAGTGTAAACAGTTGATACCACCTCATACTGCCTTTAGGTGTGAACTCGCTCCTGATTGAGACTCCTTTGCTTCTGTTATCAGCACTTTTCAGACCTCACAAAACCCAGCCAGCTGAGCATCAGTTTCAGCAACACCGCTTTTACCTCCATCACCACTTAAAGTATATAATCTGAGACAAACATCACATTAAAACACCAGACTGTCTATCTCAGGATTATGAAGAGCCTCTCACATTCAAGCATCATCACGCATTACACTTACAACACATTTGAGAAGCCTGCACCGGTGTAAGCAGTGAGAAAATACACAGAAGAGGTGGGAGTGATAATAACGCTGCCATGTTATGCTCTTAAATATCACCGTGACTACTCTTTGGATGAAGGGTAATCACTTAGAGACTCATCTGACACTGAGGAAACACGAACACGCTGCTGATGAAACGTTTGTTGATGGCCGTTCGGCAGCAGACTGTAAATCTGCTGGCAGGCTCAGTCCCCATCAAGCACCGCGACCATCTCCGGCTTTTATTGACAAGTCTGAGATTTCGATCCCGCATATGACGACTCCTCGGCTCTCTGTTCACGGCTCCTTCATGATGTAGACGTACATTGTGGTCAGGAAGTACGTGAGAGACTCCACAGTAGAGGAGAACCAGTTTTGTTCAGGGGTGAGATCCTTCTTCACCACACATTTTGTAATCTCAGCCTGAGAACACAAGAAATAAGGAGACACTTTAATTTGATTACTATCAAAGACGAGTCAGAATGATGAGTTTTCAAGCATGTAAGTATTTGTTCTGTACACCAACTACTGCTGAAATCTTGAGTTTTGGCGTCGAAATTTCGCTAAACTTAGCACAACTTTTATATTTTTTTTAACATACTTTAATTTTTAGATTCTAAAACAATCATTTGAAAATGAGCAACTTGAATACAAAATCAAACATCAGTTTCCACCTACTAACTTGTTCTGAAGCTTTCAACCATATTAATCCCAATCAGGTTTCATTTTCTAAATGCTAAATAGTTGAGTTTTCCATCTGAATTTGTGAACCCGGAAAAAATAAATAAATCACAGTTTTGAAACTTACAAAAGAGGTGATGCACAGACGTGTTTTCAAAGTAAAACATCTGACATTTCAAATTTAAGTATCACTTACATTACATTTGGGTATTTATGATTTAAATTCAAATTATTATTATCATTCCTTGCCTCTCAAATTCACTGCAGTCATTTTTGGTCATTCAAAAAATACAAAAGCAAAAAGTCCCTTTCTCTTCCAAAGAATTTCAGATGCAGACTGTGTCTTAAAAAGTTTTTAAAAATTAGGACAATGTGTGTTTCTCCAAACAAATTCCAGAAAAATTAGGCACTCTGAAAAGAACAAATCAGTTATTTAACTCGGTGAATTTCTAGTACGTATTAATATGCTCTGACAGAGGTTTTGTGTGCTAACATGTTAGCTCTTTTGTTAATCCCACAACTGAAAATAAAATTCACCAAATTCTGCCTTATTTGAGGTGACGCACAACAAAATCTTACAGCTCGAATTTTTGGTATCTGCAGATCAACCAACAGGAAGCCAGACTAAGTTAAAAAGAACTCTGTTTTCATAGTCATAACTCTATAATATCAGATTTTATGTAACTCCTCTGTCAACAGCTTACAAAAGCAAACTGAGCTCTGATCTATAAACAAGATAACATAATTAGTTATGTCACGGCACAAACAGCAGAGCAGAACAACCGAATGCAGTCAGTTATAAACTCAGAACCACGAGATGCAAGCAGCACCTTTTCCATCCTGTTATCTCAAATGTCAACTTTTTTCATTTTCACGTTTATCCAAAAATGTCTCCAGCAGGATGACAGATTGCAGAATCGGAAATAACAGATAGTCAATGATTAAAAAGAGATTAGCACAGTGCTGCTAATGTATCATGCCTTAACTGGTCGTAATTATCAGATTGCACAACAGCAGACACTTACCCATCCTCCTCGTCTTTTCAGCCAGGGAACCAGGAATTTGCGAACAAACTGTCCCAGACTGTCCACTAAGATGTGTACTGTGGTTGGATGGCCTTGTCTGACACAGTCGACTGCCAGGGCTCCAGCTACTGCGTACATGGATACCACCTTACCCCATGTTATACCTGCAGGAAAAAAAACACACGTTTGATTATTTTATGTGTATATATCAGTGAAACCCCAGAAGTTCCTGGAATAGACAAATAATTATATTGTAAAACCTTCACCTTGAGTCTTAGTATAAGATATGAACAATGAGGACTTTATGAGCCAACAGAAACAGTCTAATGTGCAGCTTAGAGAAATTAACTTTCAGCTCACAAATACTTGGAATGGACTTTTCAGTGATGCATCGTGTATCCAGCAGTTGAACTTTTGAAAAGAACAACATTTCCATTCATATATCCTGGATCCTCAACAAGATGACTGAATGTCATATTCACAGCAGAGTATTTTTATGTTTTGAAACATGTCTGGTGTGGATCGTTAAGCTTCGGCAGTTCAAAGCGATATCGATTCTGTCTCACACTCACAGGGTAGTTACTGATGGGTGTTAGGCAAAAATATCACACTTCATCCAGAAGACATGAGCTTTCAGCCTCCACAGTGGCAGAATGTCTTGACTGGAATCGATAAACTGCCATCTTCGTCCCACTATTAACACTCCTTTCCTGTTCTCATGGGTGCCAGTCCCTCCCAGGCCAAGAAGCAACACCCATCTCCTCTGAGAATTCTCTTTCCTGAAAGCCTATTACATGTTGTGTGACCTGCAATGTGGCATCTGGGGCAGTCGGTGCGCGGAAATAAACTGTAAATATCAGGTTCAAATGGACTAACTGGTGCATTTGTGTTAATGTAGCTGATAAGAGGTTTTATAAGACCAAGCCAGATGTAAATTAAACAGGGCGAGAATGTGCTGCCATTGCCTGGAGGGTTGAACGCTGACGCAGTTATAGATATGAGAAGGTCAGCAGGTTAAAGAATGACTTTGTATTCAATACTCAGAGGCAATCAAGCTGCGAAAATGCCAGGTTCTTTGTCTTTTTTTCCTGTGTAAACTGATCCTACTAACACTCGGTCTGATAATTGAGGGCATTGAGCCATTTCAGGCACAGTTTCCAGAGCAGCAGGGATTGTTGTAATAACGGTCAGTGATGCAGCACAGAGCCTAATGGCATTGGCCTCCTTAACCAGCCTGTACGATCATGGCTGAGAGCTGACCTGCAGCGTCTGACCGTGGCTATATGAGGATCGAGCTCTGGGTGAGCTTAAATGAGATAAGTGTTCATGGAAGCTGTCGGAGCACATCATGTCTCACTCCCTACTGAGAAGCAGGCCAAGAATAGAGACAAGATTGTCAGGGATAAAGCCGGAGGAGAGGAGGGCGGAAAGAGTAGGAACAGAAGTGGGAGGCAGGAGAAGATAGATGGAGGAGAGACGAGCCATGTTGATTTTACCGGGGGAAACCGCTGTACAGATGACTGCTAACCCGCTAACAAAGAAACAAATGTGGAAATGGATTCACCGAGTCCTTTGTGGTGGAGGAATGATAATGAATACGAAACAAGCTACAAGGCTAAATTTAAAACAAATTCCACAGAGTAGGAAAAATAAACTTGTATGATTTCTTTCTTTCTATTTATATCCAGGTTTCTGCCCGTCCCAGAAGGCTGGAGCAGCCTGGGTTCACCAGTTTGTTATTCTTCAGAAGGAATCCCACGCTGTTTCCAGAGATTACACCCTCATGACGTCAAATCGAGCAGACACTGAGCCAGAGCACAAGCATGAAAATTATATGTAACAAGTCTGTTTCTGAGGTTTCCTGGTTACAGGCCAAATTTTAGTTGCTCATTGCACAGCAGCAAGACTCTCTAATCTCACCCCAAGGCTTATACAGAGGACAGAAAGCCACTCTTTTATTGTGGCGCTCTAAAATGCCATTGCTGCTTTGTGTACAAAGCACATCTGTTGTCAAGACAACTTGAAAAAAGAGCCAAGGCCAGCATGAACAAGTTTCAGACTAACAGAAAAGTCTGAGCTGAAGTGAACCAACTGCCATTCAAAACAGCTTTGTCTGCTACGTTTCCCTTTCAAGATTCTCACAGGACCATCCATGGCATTTAATCTACACAGGAACAGGAATAAGCACTTAGGTTGTTTACATAGATGTAGGGAGCATGATGTACAATGAAAATTGGAGGGGCAACTCTGTGACCTAAACACGAATCAAGAACCAGATCGGGTCCATTTGCTGTTTTTCTTCTCTCATCGCACTTTTCTTTGTGTCTAATAAAGGCATAAGCATAGCCAAAAATGTTTAGTATTAAAGAAGTTTTGTATTATACTTGCAAAAGGAACTCGGGGAGGTGTGTGGGACATATTTGCATGATAAGAAACCACTGGAAATTACCTTGAGTCATAAATATTAACACCTTTTAGCTCCACATTACGTCACCTGTCACAGTACATGATGCTCATGTCAAAATCTTATTAGATGTTAATGTAAAGCCCTTGTATTCTGATCTCCAAACAACAATTTGCCAAAAACAATACCTGAACTTTGAAAAGACACCAGACTAAAACGTCACAGAAGACGGCTGAAGACAAGTGGTACAGGACACACAGCCTGATCTCATGATTTTCTTTAAACAGCACAACGTCAGCATCTAGTTGTGTAACAATTCAATAAGTTATAAATCAAAAGAGAAAAACAGTTTAGTTATCAAACCATCAGACCATTACCAGGATTGTTTTTCTGTGAGTACAAATGAGGAAGGAGATAATATCACATGATTTGTAATGAACTGGATGACTGGTGACTGTATTTAAATCTTGTATTGTATAATCCTTCTAATATTGTTTTCCAAGACTGATTTCCCCTCTTTGATAGCTTCATTTGGATCATTTAATAGAGATCTGGAAGAATTAGCGATAATCTCATCAGATATTCAGCATTTTTCAATTATCGGTGTCCTTATTTTTTCAACAAATTCTCAGTAAAAATATATCTATTTTGCCACTCTGCTGTTCCCAGTAATGTTCCACCAGCAGCATTATCTGATGGGTTACGTGTCATGAGGAACAGCCTCAGTTAAAAAGTTCTCAGTGAACTGAAGTTATGTACAACATAAGTAAACAAAGGCATTTTAATAAAGTTTTAATTTGACTGTAAATGTATGTCAGTTACAAATCAGTTTGCCTGACTTTTAGAATTATTTTTTTTATTTAGCCTTTATTTATACAGGTAATCTCATTGAGACACTGGGTCTCATTCACAAGAGAGACCTGTCCGACCTGTACTTGTCTTCATTTATACGTTTGGCTCATGAAACAGAAACAAAAAGTCCCTGCAAATGCAAATCAGATACAATTGCTTGTTATTGGTATCCTTGACTACTAATAATCCATATCAGCCCTGAAAAAAACACATTAGTCAACCCCTGAAAGATTTCTAATAATTTTTTTGTTTGGTTTTTTTTTTGTATTTTCTATTAAGGTAATCATCTGGTAACCTCCAAGTTAGGAACCGCTTCCTTCTTCCATACAAAGCCTTTATACAATTTAAAGAGTAAAGAAAGACAGTAGGCTTCAAACTACAGCCACAAGGGAATTCTGCTGACAAAATAAACATCTTTTACGTGCAAAAATGACAACCTAGACGTGTAGATGAACCAACACTCATTTTAGAAAACAGTTTCTAAACTTAGATGTTGGACTAATGGTGTCTCACTCCACCTACGTCTGGTCCGCACCCACTCACTCTCACTGAAAGCAACTCTCAGCCAAAGGCACACCTGCTAAATCACACTAACTGCCTCCGTAAGTCACTTCCTGTGCTGGCAGATCTCCTTTGGGTCAAGACTACATGTGTCATTTCTAGTGTGATGCATTATCATCATCATCATCATCACCATCTTTGAGTTCAGAGCGGTCCCATACCTGCAGAGAAGATCTCCGTTGCCACGCCAATGAAGGCATCCGAAACCATGTTCTCCATGGCAACAGAAATGTTGAGCTGCCGCGCCACGTTCCTGTACAGACTGGGCTGTATACACTCCAGCTCGTCGCCTTGGTAACAGAGGAAGAGCAGGGACAAAATTTAAAAAAATAAATAAGGGAGAAGTCTGTTAGGAAGAGCACCGTTAATCAGAATGAATGAGACTAAACAGATGAGAGTGTCGCAGGTTAAACCGATTATTCAAACTACCTGCAGACTATCACACAGTTTAATCAGTTCAGGTGTTCAGACATCAGTATATGATGATCCAGCTGCTGTCTGCAGTTGGAACAAACTGTTCTAACACACGCACACAATCCTTAACTCATCATCAGCCCCAAGATCATCACAGGTTGATATTTTCAGTGTCGTGTGGGAAAATCAATCACTTTGAGAGTGAATTCTAAAAAGCTTCTCAGTCTAGTTTCTTACATTTGATTATCTACTCCAGCCCGAGTCATGTTTTATCTTAAACATACTGTTGTCAAAAAGTAGATTAAAATAAAGCACGTCTGCTTTTTAGATCCAAGAGGAACAATTATATCACTGTCACACCAACGAACAGCTGAAGTCACACTAAAAAATCACAGTGTATTGATTGCTTTGAAAGCAATAAACCGGCCAATCCCTGTTAGAATGCAGAGTGGCTCATTTCCAGAGTATGAAACATAACTGAACTGAATTCTGACACATTTGTGGTTCTAAAATACGATACTTTCATTGATAAGAGCTGATATTGCCACCTCAACTGAGAAGGGCATGTTTCCAGGTCTGTTTTTGGTCAAGATCTCTGAAAATCTTAATATACTCAAATTTGTCAGAAAGCTCAAACAGGATTTATTTATTTTATTTTAGAGTGGATTGTGGCGAGGTAAAAGGGATTTCTTAAGACGACGAGACAGTGAAAATGCATGTGGGTTGTTTGTGGTTAGAATAATTGTGTTTAAACTATGTTAAGTCTTGTATTAAAGATTGAAGACTGTAATGACAAGAGGCACATGTGGCAACTTCAAATAAGACACCAGTTGATCTAATTACATTTTTAATTCAACTATACAACAATGCTACTTGATTTATACTCTTCCTGAATTAACAAGTAGAATAAAGTCAACATAGCCTGGTTCAAAGTTCATCATGAGCCGGCTGTCATCACTGTTTCTCCCTTCAGGCTTTACAGTTTCTCTTACCGAGACAGAGAAGCACCAGAGACACCTCGGCCAGCGCTGCATTGGACGGACCAAAGTTGATCTCAGTTTTAGACCATCCCAGCCCGTTCTGGTTGAGTCTGGACAGGATGTAGTCTCTGCACAGAGCTTTGGACTGGGACACCAGCTCCTTCTCAGTCAGCGATCGGTCAAACACATCCAGCACCTCTGCAGCAAACACAGAGGACCGACGCAGCACCTCCATGTCCTCCTGCAGGGGGATCTGGGTCAGACAGCAGCCTGACCTCTGGGATCAGCTGAGTCTCAGTGAGCCCTGGCCGTCTCACAGAGGAACAAAGTTCAGCGGTAGTATGGCAGCTGTGAGGACAGAAAAATGCTCATTTAGAGACAGATCAGATAAACGAATGGGTGAAAAATCTCTCTTTCTAACAGGAAGGCAAAAAATAACAAGCCCCGTGTGCGATTAAATAATAACCCCTGGTGTTGCTGCACACTTTGCAAGAAAAGTGGGTGTAAAAAAGGCATTCAGAAGCTAAAACTGACCAGAAACTTACATAAGAATATGATGGAGGCGTTATTGTTGTGAGTCACATGGTGGGATAGTCAAGATATTGCTACATTTCTTGGATTATGCAACAAGAAGCTCTGATACCACAAGATGACAAAGGGGAATATTTAACCCTATCTTGATTGGAGATCAAAACGCATAAAGAAGACAATTCCAAAGGTGAACACGTAAGAAAAAGCCACGCTTACCAGCAACATCTTATCCACAGAGAGATGTCCCCGCTGAGGATATCACAGTTTGGTGATTTATCCAATAAAGAAGCTCCGATTTATAGATCTGTGAATCTTCCACAGCAGCTCTGTGTAGTTCTTATCCCAGCTACCAACTAAAAATGTCAGAGAGGAGAAAAAAAAGCGCGTCTATTCTTCTAAAAAGCTGTCCGAGACAATAACGCAGCCAAGTTGTGGTTCAGGTCTGATTTCCAGGAGAGCGCATGGTGCGGTCAGTCCACGACTGAGCGAAGGGACGCAGTTGGAGGACGCCTACCTGTTGTTCCACCTTCCCATTGGAGCTCAGAGGGTGTGTTAGTTTCAGAGCAGGGAAAATCCCGGACTAAGAGCGCAACACCGCGCCTCCAATCCACACCGAGCAGCTCCTCCCTCCGGCGGACAGAAGAAGACAAATCAACTGCTCCTGCTTTCATTCACAAGTCTGGCCAGCTGATTATCTGATCACAAACAGACTGGATCAGGTCTTCAAGGAGGATCAGAGTTTCTTGTCGTGTTTTATCTTTTATTAGGTTTCAAACACACAGATGTAAATCACATATGTGGGTAATTCTAATGTCTGAGTGCAGATGAGGCTCAGGAGATGATCTCCTGCTGAACTTTATGTAAGTGTTCCTGCAGCCAAAAGTGTCGCACTTGTAATCCCGCAGAGCAGATAAATATAGATAATCCAAAGTTTAGCACACAGGGGTTTTGTTCATATTCTCATATTCTCTGTGTTACGCTGTTGATTGTTTAGCAAATAAAAAAACAATGTTGTGAAGTTACGCGTACTGGACGCTCCATAATCTCATTTTATTATTATTATTTTTTTTTTTTTAATAAAACGTTCTTTAAATGCTGTTCAGTCTATTTTTAATCGTATGTTCAAAAATAAAACAAGAACAGACTGAAAAGAAAAATAAACAACGTCCCTTTATTTTTTTCAACGTGATAAATCAGATGTTTGTATGTTATCTGCAATATTAATGTAATGTGTGCATGTTTGATCACAACAGTCTTCATAGCATCACTTGTCCAAATGCAACAGCAGTGCCAAACTTATCATAGTAATGATGTTAATTCACTGGAGGAAACTACTTTTTGCTTGAATTCAATTACTTCCGTATTAGAAAAATAACTTTTTTCTAGTTAAAGGTTTGGCCGCTAAGTGTCGCTGTTTCTCATTTGCTGTTTTGATTCTGCTGAGAAGTTGAGGTGCAAAAAAGAAACAGAAGACAATTAAGCCAACTACTTCAATCAATAACCTATATAAATATAAATATAAATACAGTAAGTACGGTGGTCTGTTGCTTGTCATTAAAATGACAGGATTCACACATATCAGGAAGCAGATATTTAACAAACATTAACGTGATTCATTATTACTATTAACGTATGAATGCAGGTATGTTTTTAAGAGGGACAGAAGCAGATTTAGGATCAAAATGAAATTACAGTTCTTGGTAAGAAATACAAAATTCAAACTCAAAAAGTTAACTTTATATTTCCTGTTCTTATTTTTTCATCTTGAGAAGTCAAACTTATTTGGTTATAAAAAAACTACTAACCTGAAATCTAACACAAGAAGAACATTGAGATTTAGAACAATAAAAAAAGAAAAGAAAAGAAAAATAATAATAGCTCGAATCAATGTGCAGTAATGAAACATTGGAACTGTCTCAATGATATAGATGAGGTAAATTTGAAGTTTTGTTGAAATTTATTCCAAGTGTGTGAGGTCTTTTTTTCCATCTTGAGGAGGCAAAGTTAATCCTTGCTGATTAAAAAGAAACTAATAAACTGCTTTAATCTGCAACACCGAAGGCAGACTTGACATTCAACCTTATATTAGCCAAACTCTGCTGACCCAATGATAATGCTCGTCTTTCCTTGTGGTGCTATACTTCCTTTAAATAACTGCTGGAAAAAACATGCTGAAGTTGTGCTGTTGTTGACCTTATTAACTTTAGCATAACTGCTCAAGGAGCAGACACAATCTTTAGATTATGATGGTGCTTTACCTGATAAAATGAGGAAAATAAATTCATGATTTTTTTCACACATTAAGGGACAACCCTTACTGTGAAAAGGTAACAGGCACATACAATAAATGCAAATCAAATAGGAATAAAAGAATACATAGCTATATCAGGCAAATAAATAAATAACACATACAAACAAAATGACTAATTTAAAATGAAATGTTAAAAGCAATGATAGTTAAACTCAATAAGAACAACAAATAAACCTAGAAACTATCTTACTGGTATTAACTGGATTAATTTAAATATTTTATTGTAGTATGCGATGCAAATTAAGTAAATACTGAGCTAGATAGTATTTCTTAGACCGTTGTGGGTACATAGCTCTCTAAAATCAGGAGGTTAAGTCCCTAAAATAAAGCGCAAAGTGTTGAAACTTACCACATGATGTTACTTAGGAACTATCTCAGTTTTTTTCCATCTTGGGGAGGGTTTTTTCACTAATTAGCATATTAGTCACAGGGTGAGTTTCTAAGTCATCCTCTTAAATTGAAAACATGGACAAGAAAAGAAAACCTCGCCCCTTCTGACATCCATGAGTCAGTATTCACATTGTTCTAACTTTTACATATGTCCAGTTCAGCACAAATAGTCCCTTTTCTAAGATGTCATCACTAGAGTGTCAGTAAAAGTGACACGTTTGCATATCTGTGGTCAGATAACACGTAAATATGCAATGATACACATATGAAACCCCATTTCACCAATAGGTAGCACAATGCCAGGCCTTCTTAGTCACCGCCAGCTGCACAAGGAATCTAGTTTTGTCTCATTACAAAGAGTGATGGAGTTTCCAAAACTGCCATTGTTGTCGAAAAGTCAATTTATGAGCTCTGGTGACCACGTGACACTCATGTTAAGCAACTGCTATTTAACAAGCTGCATGTTCACATTCATGTTATGTGACTCTCCTCATTCATTCATTTTCACCAGTTATACTTGCTGCTTCCAATCCACACAAGGCATCTATCCCATCTAGTTTTTCACAATCGGGTAATTGTGGACAGCCTGTGTGTCTCGAGGACGCTGTCTATTATCTGAGGCAGGCTGCTGAGCTGAATGTCGTGTTGTTTTGTTGTTTGTTAGTTTCTGTAGGATAAATTCTTGCTACTGGGCAAAACCTTGACTTAAGTTGATGTTTAACAGTCATAAGACCACGAAGAACAGGGAGCATGCTGTGATGTGCATTGAGACGGCAGCAATGAAGAAGAGCTGACAACGTGGTGAAAGACAGCAACTTTCACGTTTCTGTTCAGTCTGTGTGTCGACGCTCCATCAGTCAAAAATCTGGGCCCTAAACATGTCAGTGTGGACTGCAAGATAATATATTGTTCTTATGCTGCTGCTTTACTGCACATTTTTAGTGTTTCAACAGTGTCACCCTCTTGTATGACTAATTAAGATCCATCATATGAAAGTTTTTTTTCCACCTATTTATGGATGAGCCAACATTTAAACGTTCCATGCACATAAATGTAGCAGGTTTTGGAAGAAATGCTTCACTTGTGTCAACAGCATTGCCCTCAGCCTCTTTCAAGATCCGTGAGTGAAACTGAACTGTTAAATATGTTAAGGAGCTTACTTTCCCTGCTCTTAGAAACTTGAGGTGAAAAGAAGCACCTTCAGGCGGTCATTAAGTAGCAACTGGTCAAGTTTAAGATGAAACATTAAGAACATGCACTGACAGTGTGCAAAGCTCTCAGCAGCATTTTCAGCAGACAGCTCTGATTTATAATAAACTCAAAAAGCACAGCATGGCCCTTTATATTTAGTGGCTATTTCTGAGTAAGTCACACTGTTTTTAATCGTGAAGTCACCATGTCATATTTGCTGTGTGAATTTTGCACACTAATCTCACATTTAATGACTTTCATGCTTTTACTTCATGACAGATCGATGCACCATGTGGCAAACTGTCAGACAGTATGTAAACAGTCAGCAGCGAGTCCATCCTCCCTCCGTCCTTCCTTCTTTCCCGTGCACACATGCCTTTCATTCCAGCCAACATTTCAGTCTAACGTATGACTGTATTTCCAACTGCGTCCAAGCCTCACGCCCATCGTACCTGGTGCTTGGGGAACAGGTAAAACCAGAGGTGCAGGAGAGCTCATCAAATAGCTACAAGGGTTAGACTGGAACCAACCCTTGCAGCTACAATGCAATAAGGGATGGGCGACTCCAAAATGTGACGTTACGTTCGTTGGCTGTATCACATCCGATTTTACCTTTAGCCTAAATTATGTGAGAGGAACACTTTTTGGAGGAGCATTATTGCTTTTACTCCAGTCAAAAATCATTTATATAATGATTTTTTTTACCCTAATTGTTCTGTTGTCGTTATATTTTGGTTTGATTTTCAATGAAGTTTTTTTTTTTTTTTTTTTTTTCATGTGCTCATTAATTGACAATGGGATTTTCCAGCCCTGGGTATTGGTGTGTGGGCAACTCTCTGACCCCTTCTCCTTTCACCACCATTGATGAGACAATCCAATCACAAACAGGCTCAGTGAGGACAGAAAGGTGGAGCTAAGCACTGAAACAGGGTGTGGTTCTGAAACTAGAAAGGGCAGTAGTAGTGCCTTGGGGTTTAAATTGAATTGAATGGGCTCAGTCCCATAGTTACCATAGTTGTCACTTTTTCTCATGTGTTTCTTTCCTGCCTTTTCTCTTAGTGTCTTCCTCCCTTGAGCTGCACATGAAAGACTTTGGCTGTGCAGCTGCTTGCTTCGCAAACCGGAGTGCTGAGGACTTGTGCTCAGCAGGTGAGTCACTTGTTACAAACAGTATTATCACCTAGATTTGTGTTGCTCTTTATATGTATCATTTAAATGCTTTTGGTTGGACTGGTGGCTTTGGTCGGGCACTCTTTCAGTTTAGTGTCAGAATAAGTTTGATCCAGATTAGGATAACAAAAAATGATCCTCTCTTGCTTGTTGTGTAGTTTTATTACCTGGACGTCTGTGATCAGCTCATGTGTGAGTGGCTCAGTTGGTTTGCCATATGGGCCAAGTTCTTTGCCTCACCTGTTTGACTTGCTCTATTAGTCAGCATGAGGATGACTATATCGTTGTTTATAGATTGACATCTGAATTCAGATGTTTCACAATCCTTCATAAGACTTAAATAGATTTTTTACTTATTTATTTTTTGATATGGGAACATTGTTTGAGCCTCTGGCATACGTTCTCCCTGTGTATTTGTTTGATGGGTTGTAGCCACAGGCAGTGAGCAGGGGGTGTTTGATGAGCCTGTGCAGCTGTCTCCTGTTTGTTCAGTCAGTGGGAAAGGAGGTAGATAGGTCACTTTGTTGCTCACCTGCCAAACCAGCCTCACTTTTAGCTCTATTCCTATCTCCTGCTCACTGACTTTTTGTCTTTTCATATTTTTTTTTCAGGAGTTTAATAGAACCAAAACCAAGCAGTCACCATGCTGCGAGACGTCGTGTCAAACATTGTAAAATCCCACAGTTATCTACAATCGAAAATTGGTAAGTGCCTTCTTTTCTACGTTAAATGGATGTATACTTTAAATCTTGATGTGTTTTGTATCATCTTGTCACCTGAGGGTCAAAAAATGAATGAAATGTATATTAATAAGTTTGAAAATGGCTCCTTTACCTAATGTGGCTTCACCCAAAACTGTGCGTACATTGCACTGACCATGGACCCACACAGTTACCCCTGTGTGACCAGTAAGCACTACTCACATGCTGAGACAGTCATAAGTGTGTGTGTTTTCTAGATGCCAGAGTCATAGACTACCCTCTGATGCAGAGCCCCATCCACATGACCTGCATCCTGTTGGGATATGTCTTCCTCTCGGTGTACATTGGACCTCGCCTGATGGCAAACCGCAAACCTTACAGCCTCAAAACAGCAATGATTGTCTACAACCTTTGTATGGTTTTAATGAATGCCTACATAGTGTATGAGGTAGGAAAACATTTCGATATTTGGCGACTCGCAATCCTTGCAAATCCTTGTAGATCCTGCTTGCAAAATGAATGGTAACAGCTGCTGATGTGCTTTTGACACCTAGTTTATGATGTCTGGATGGGCCACCACTTACACATGGAGATGTGATCTGATTGACACCTCCAGCAGCCCACAGGCTCTGAGAGTAAGTCACTCCCTATCGGATTCATTTCATTCCATCTGTTGTCATCCAAAAAAGCAACCTTTGACAAATGAACATTAGAGTCTTTGATGAATGTTCACTTTTAGATATATGACATCACAACCCTGTTTTTACCCACAGATGATCCGAGTTTCTTGGTTATTTTATTTTTCAAAATTCATCGAACTCCTCGACACAGTAAGGACATCTCTCTTCAAACATTGCTTGGACCTATTATTGTGACAGCCTCCCAGAGTGAATGTTAACCGTACTGGTGTTTATTTCAGGCATTCTTTGTGCTGAGAAAGAAGCAAGCTCAGATCACATTTCTCCACGTCTTCCATCACTCCGTCATGCCCTGGTCTTGGTGGTGGGGCATCACCCTGACGCCTGGTGAGTGTTACTCAACAAACTTACAATATACATGCTTAAAACATAAAATATTTTAGTCGTGAAATCTAACAAATGGGACAGACTGATAGCCAAGTTGTTAGTATGCGTACCATATGGCAAATGCTGTCAGACAGTGAGTCCTCTGTTTGATTCCCAGTCAGCCAGACCCTTGCTGCTTGTCATTTCCTGCTCACTCTCATAATTTCTGTCTGTCCTCAGCATTTCCATCTAAATAAAGGCAATATAAGCTTAAAATAGATTTTTTTTTGTTAACCAACTGCTATCAGCCCTTGTGCTTTTTCATATCTGAAAAAAAATTAAGTAGAAAATAAAAACCCCATGTTAGGGAGAGAGTGATACAGGTACATACTATATATCATGAAATGCATCATTTTCTGTGTGTTTTTGACCTCTAAAGCTGCAGGAATGGGCTGCTTCCATGCCATGGTGAATGCTGCAGTCCATGTTATCATGTACTCCTACTACGGCCTCTCTGCTGCCGGGCCTCGCTTCCAGAAATACCTGTGGTGGAAGAAGTACATGACCGCTATCCAGCTCGTATGTTTCTTTTATTGACAAGTATGCATTTGTACTGAAATTCATTGCATTAGTTAGCATGAGATGCTACCATTTGTACTTTCCCTCTTGTTTTACAGACGCAGTTCATTCTGGTCTCCGTTCACATCAGCCAGTACTACTTCATGGAAAAGTGTGACTATCAGAACCCCTTGTGGATCCACCTGATCTGGATGTACGGCGTCTTCTTCTTCTTCCTCTTCTCCAACTTCTGGGTGCAGGCCTACATAAAGGGCAAACGTCTTCCTGCCACAGAGAACAAGACAAAACAGAATGGCTCGACCAGTGAACCAATCAGTGTGGTGGCAAACGGCAAACACGTTGAGAATGGGAATGCTCACCACTACACCAACGGCAAAATCCTAATGGGCAAAGTAAAAGAAATCTAACATGGGGACTCTGGAAAGAGAAGGAGGCATAGACTAATATCACTACCTTGAATATATCATTCATCATTCATATCTAGCAGCATATTGGAGCGACAGATTACAGTATGCTGCTTCTAACCTGCAGAATTTCTATGTAAGTCTAGTCTTTTGTGAAAATATATGCACACTTATCAGGATATGGATGGCATACTGCGTTTTGCCGGTGATCTCCACTTTGTGTTGTGTAAGTTCTTGCAAAAACTGTTAATTGTGATGAACACTGTATGGAGATTGGTGCTCATGATATCACTGATAGTATTCTTCAACTCAGGCTCGAGCCACACCAGCTTGATCTACACTGCTCTTTGGCAAGCATGGCCTTTGTTGCTTGGAAGTATTGCACAGTTTCTACTGAAGACTAGTCCATGTAAATAACTGCTATAAAGTTTATGCTAAAGCAAGGTTTTCATTGTGAATGGCAATTTTTTGAATTTTTTTTTCTGTTTTTATTTATCTTTTGAAATAAAACCAAAATTTCGATAAAGGTCTGTTTCATTTGGACAGCAGCTTTGGTGTGCACTTTGAGAAACACCTAAAATTTTCAATTTTAAGAATTGTGGAAAAGAAGTGTTGTGCTGTATATTACAGTATTGATGCATTTTGTGTTGTCGCATTATTAGGTAGTGACACTGTAAGGTTTACTCTCAGCGCACTGTGCATGAAGTGAATAGAAAAACTTTCTATGACATCAGACTTGAATAAAAGTTTGTACAGATGGCTTTTTGAATATCAAAAAAGAAGTAATCTATCAATCTCTATCTATAAATCTATCAATGTTTGCTGTTGATCATTTTCAAAAAATCTCTGCCTACCATTTGCCTCAAATTACAAAAAATGTAGCTTGTGTATATGTACATGTTTAACCCTCGGATGTTGAACTGAACATAAACAGAAATGAAACCTCCAAATATTGTGATTTTCCATATTTCCCAGAAAACAGAAACAAGACAAGAGCTTAACATTTTTTTTGTAATTTGTACACACATAGGTCTAAATTCACCCACTGGTATTGATTAACATTGACGAATAGTTTCCAACCATGTGGTCCTAGAAGTTAGACATATCTGTTCAAAACACTAGCGCACATTATTTCATTGATGAATTTAACCTGTAGTTAGTGAAGTAAAATCAGCCACTCAAGTGTGGTTTAAGCAAAAACCTGCTGTGGACTCAATCACAGGACTTGTATATTTCAGGTCATCCTATATATAAACTAGGAACAAACCTTGTGTCTTCTAGTACATCTGTCTCAGCAAACACAAGATGCTGCAGAATGTACTCATTAAAGCAAATGGCATATCAAAAGGAAGCATAGGCTTTGTGGACCTCAGATGTTGATAGCTGTACTGTAGTGGGACTTACTGGACACAAAATTAGAAAGCATCTGATAACATGAAGTGCATTACCACAGATGTGATCCATCAGGGGACTTTTGTTTGGGATCCCATGTAATCCCAACACCAGTTTTCACACAAGTAAACAAACCTCATGTAAAGTAAATGATAGTTTGGGGAAAACAAAAATGGAATTTGTTAGTTTGGCAGATGTCAGTCAAGCACACTGAAGCAAATATGGTATGAAAACCATTTAATTATAACCCAGTCCAATGTATACTATACATCCTGATTACAATAAAAGACAACTGTGGGCTATAAATACATCTCAAATTGCTTAAAAAAAAAATTACACAAAACTCTCAACACTTGTACTTTACCAGATTAGCATATTTGGGTCAACAGAACAATATATTACAGCATCAATAGGAGCAGTACAAGGTAAGAACCAGGTTGTAATCTTTATTGTGGATTAAATAAAACATTTCGTAACTCAATCAGTACTCAAGCAGTACCCCAAAAAATCCCTCAAAAGTCAAGACAAAGCACATTATCTGATTGACTGATGAATGACACTGCTAGTTGATTTGACCATCCTCTCTTTAGCCTTCTTCTTCACAGGATCTACTTCAAAGCTCTTCCACAGACGAATAGTCTCATCTCCAGCAATGGTTGCAACAGTAGAGCAGTCTGGGCTCAGAGTCAAATTGAGAACTCTGTCTTCGTGGCCTAAAATAAAAGTGTATGTTTATATGAACCAAAAGGCTCAAGAACTGTAGTTTCCAGTTCACTGGACTTTTCTTTAAACGGTGTGAAAAGGACAGATATAATCCAGTCTAAACAGATACTTACCATTGAGCTCTGCAACTTTGGTGAGAGAGGGATACTTCCAGATAGCAACATTGTTGTGGGCGTATCCATGTGCAGAGACCAACTCCTTGTAGTTGGGTGCAAACACCAGTGATGAGATCTGAAACGTTTTGTGTGATCAAGAGACGTGTCGTCAACATGTGAATAAATGCAACAAAATAAAAGTTATTGGACTGAGAATCACCCTTCACATTCAAGAGTCCCAGGAGTGTGAATTTACCTGGGATTGAGTGTCAAGTGAACTGATACAGGAGCCACTGTTCACATTCCAGATGCGGATGTGGCGATCACTGGTACCCCCTCCAGATGCAAGAATATTTGACTGCCATGGACACCAGGCTAAAGCCTAAAACAATGGAAACATACTCAAAAAATTAGTCAACAAACTTCAGTCTACAGCACAAGATTCATGACAATAAATTATAGGGTTTTTAGACCTCATTGTGAAAGTTTAAAAATACATTTAATATGCATAATGATCAGGCAAAACAAATCCATCTAAGATTTCAATCAAATTGTTCAAATTCATTTATACCACTCACCTTGACAGCGCCCTGATGTTCGCTCCAGCAGCGGATTAACTGGCTGTCATTGCTGGCGCTGCCCTCCTGCACACGTGGCCACACACACACCAAGTTGTCATTGCCTCCACTAGCCAGGTATCGGCCATCAGGGGACCACTTCAGTCCACACACCTCCTGTGAGTGACCAGTGAGCGTGAAGATGTGGTGGTCTGCCATTCTCACATCATGGTGGTGGATGTGTCCTGATCTGGAGCCACTGTGAGGAGGAAAGTAGTGTTTTAATTAAATAAAACCAAACAAACATCATTGACATTGCTAGCTTTATACTTTCTGTGTGAGAAATGAGCAACTATACCTAGAAAGAATATGGTCATTCCAGCTCAGACTACCAACTCTTGCAGTGTGGCTGGCCATGCTGCGCAAGCGCTTCTGATTTTCAACATCCCACAACTAAAGGAGGAAAAAATATTTTATTAAATACAAAGTATTCTGTTCTTTAGTGCTCCATGTCCTTAGGAAGTAAAAGTGGTGTATTTATCAACATACTAACCTGAACTTTGCAATCACTGGTTCCGATAGCCAGGTAGCTTCCCTCTTTGGTCCAGGACAACGAGCAGATGTAGTCCTCCTCGCGCTCCAGCTTCATCAGAAGAGTGATGTCTCCTTGAGTGGCATCCCACAAGTAAACACTGTTATGAAGAGCTACAGCGAGAACATTCCGACTGCTCCAATCAAGCAGATTCAAATCTGAGGGGGAAAATAAAGAGGTACAATGTTTACATTTACTGGGTATACAAGAATGCTTTCTTAAATATCACATAAAAAAAAAAAAGATGAAGTATACAGTCTTTACATTTAAAATAATGTATTGACCATTATCTATACTCAGTGGATTATTGTGATTTTTAAAAATGTGTTAAGTTATTCATGCAATACATATTTCACTATAGAATATTACTGCATAGATGATATTAAAGAAAAACCTCATAAATGCCAAACTTACAGAAATCATTTCGAAGATCAGGAGCATCTAGGATTCTGTCTGGAGTGGAAGATATGTATCTGGTCTTTTTGACAGAGGCAGGAGTTGTAGCCTGACTGTAGAGGACTTTCAAGTTGTTTTGATAGCCTGTATGACAAAAAAAGATAGGAAAATAAATTGAGAAAACAAATCCACACTCTGATACAGCAAAATGTGAATCTGCAAATATTCTTACCCTCCGGTGCATTCAGTGGTTTCCCTCCAAGGTGGAGGATCTTTGCATCTTCAATGTTGTATCCATTCAGAGACATAGACCAAGCTTTCTGGTTTTCCTTTCAACACAGATGAGCACAATCAATAAAATCCTTAATTTACAAAAGGGATCATAATGAAAGGTATTGAAATAACTTACTGATGCGCCTGCTGTGTTGTTTGTATCCACTTGCTCATTCTCCTTGGTGAGTAGGAAACTTGCAACATCCATTTGTTTGCCGTTTCTGATGGGAATGAAGCGGTCACCCCCCATCTTAGAGGGCGTTTGTTTTTTATTTTTGCCTACAATATAAAAATCAGACAAGTCAGAGATTAGCACTTGCGGATATACCTACATAGCAGATATAGCTGCAGAAATGGACACATTACCTGGTGTTTTGCTTGGTGTTTTTGATGAACTCAGCGACACATTTGCAGCTTTTCCAGGAGACAGACCGTTCAGGGCGGAGGTGTTTGAGGAGCTCGCCTTTCTCTGCCACCTCGCCATGGGTGCGTTGGTGATGGGCATGTCCAGCTTCAAGATGCTGTGGATGTCATTCTCAAACCCAAACTGCGCCATCTTATCCACGTTGTCATAGACCTGGGCGTCCGGGCACGTAAAACGAAGAGAGGAGAAGGAGACAAAGTGGTTAGCTAGGCGACCCATGCTAGCGCGTGGCTCTCAGGCATTCGTGTTAGCATACATTTAGCGGCTATTAAACTTTATTTAATCAAACATAAAAACAAGAATTAGGCTTAAGTTGGCTAAAAACATTTTTCACCACATCAGTCATGTTATTGTTGTTGATTTTAAAGAATTCAGTTAGCTAAGCTAAAGTAAACATAGAATGTTTAGCATTACCCTGTAGAAAACGAACACAAGTTAGCACAAACACTAAGCAGTATTAAGCATTGCTGTTGCGTCGCCAAACAAAATTGCATTCTTCTGGGTGCACAACAAAACCGACATAAAGCTCTCACCTCTTCAATAAAACGTGGAGTACAGGGGACCAAGACTCGCTGTTCTGTTTCGTCTCTTTCTGAAATTTGAATTTAGTGTCGAATGACGCTACACGGTTTAAATGCCACAAAGCGCCGTTGCGATTGGTCCGTTCAAGGAGCTGCCGTTAGTGCATTGCGGTGTCATGGTAACGCTCTCGGTTGGGTCAATGTGATTGGAGGATGGTACTTCCTGTCAGATTAACGTCTCACAACAATCCTCCTCCCCGAAAATCTACCGCCATCTATTGGCCAAAGCCTCTACTAGAGCACAGATGTTAGTTTAGGTGAATTGAAATAATACTAAAACGGATACACTAATAGTACTATTACAACAACAACAAAAAAAAAACTCATCAACAAAAACTACCACTAATATTATATTTCAAATCTTGTGTGTGTGTGTGTGTGTGTGTGTGTGTGTGTGTGTGTATACATATATATTCTTTGTAATAAATTATGGAGTGTTAGAGTGATAATGCTTCAAAATCCAGTTATATTCTCTGTTGTCTTTTGCATGACATCACTAAAATACGGCTGATGAAGACAAAATGTTCTTTCCATAATCACATAAAAGTCTTTGTTTCTCTGTCCTTTTGATTAAGCTTAAATGCATTAATGAGACTGAAAGGATTAAATGACTGATGAAAAAGGTGAAAATCTCTCCTCAGTTATAATACGGATGGTGTGCTTGAATGTGAAAACGTTATCAAATCACTCCCAAGGCTGTGAAGGGTGTAGACATGTATGAACAAACAAATCACTTTAAAAACAGAAAGCATTGTTACTTCAAATGAATTCAGCAACACTAACTCTTAGTCAGATTTAACAAAACTGCCAATCTACAAATCTAGTTTTGAAGGTTAAGTTGGCACTTAAAGTGACGTAATTGTAATCTAGCACAATTTTCTTATCTGCATCATAAATGGACAAATGAGATACAAGCTCACTAAGCAGATAAAAGGAAACAGTTTGTCTCTGACTAAACTTTAGCAAACAGATGTTACATCTGATCTTTAACTGCTTGCAAGTTTCCCACTCTTCATGAGGTAATGTACAAACAGAACAAAATGTCTGGGTAACAGGAAGAGTTTGCACTAAGTGCTCCAGTTTAGATTAAAAGCTTTAAAAAGCATAAACTTACACATTAGACAGAAGATCACACAATCCCTTTGTCAAGTGAAAAGAAGAAGAGAAAAATAATGTAGATTTTTTTTACTATGTTGTCATAAATATTTCTTTATTATCTGCAAATATTTCATGAGCAGCAATCAGAGCAAAAACTACATATAGACAATTACAAGAATGTACAGCAAAAAACATATTTCACTAAAAGAAAGATTCTGTGTGTTTGGCAGAGTTTTACTGTGATTGGTTGATCAAAACAAATACTGAATTTCAGCACAGATTTATATACAAACCGTAACATAATTTCTCACATTGCCATAACTTGCATAAGATACTCTATGTGATTGAACAAGATCATTTTCATTGTTCATTTATATTTAAACTGTTTACTTGAATAGCTTAGATCACAAACTATGACTGGCGAACACATCTGCCCTAAAAAGTAATAAAAATAACTTGTGTAAAAAGAATTTTGTACATTACAGCAGGCAGTGAATATATTAACATTTCTGTGTTTGTGTGTGCATGTGTATATGCATAAATATTTAAAATATATGCAATAAAAGCACCAGTGTGAGGTGTAATACATGCATGTTAAAGTGCATAAAATAATTCAGATCACAAGTATTTTCACTGGTGCATTACAGTAGGCATTTGGTAAGGCAGCAAAGACGGGGTTACATTCATGGAACAACACTGCCAATACAGAGTAATGAGGGGTTACAACAGTGGGTGGACATTTAACAGCAGAAACACGGTAGAAGGCTTAAACATGAACCCATTATTCAGCTGGAACTAAGGTATAGTAACCATCTTTTCTCTCTGGAGCCACTGCAGTCATATCCTTGGGGTAATGTATAATGGAGCCAACAACACCTGCAAGGAAATAAAAGAGTAAAAGAGTTTTGTCTCATGGTACTATTCATTACTGAGTAAGACAAATAAGTGAGCTGCAAAAATTTGTAGGCGTCAACTGTATTGATTTGGCTTTCAGAATTGTTTTATTTGCGTGTTATTTATTGACATGGCAACTGCAGTCATACTGAATCACAATAAAAGCGAGGTTATATTGCACAGTATCACTGGGTGAATCAGGTTCGACGAAACCACACGACAGGCTGTGACCGGAATGAGTAAAACACTGTGCCAATGCAAAGGGAATGTGGTTTTAAGCTCATTTAATATTTAACTTTCTATCAATCTTCTCCCAAGATTGCTAGCTGAGACGTGTTCTGTGCAAAGACGAGAGTGAAAACATAAGGGTTGTTGTTTTCTTACCTGCAGGGGGCCTCAAACCTACAGAGGGAGCAAAAGACAAAACACATGACTATTCTTTACATTTCCCTCCAGTAATAGAGCCCATACCCCAATCACATGACAAGGCACGTTTCAAAACAAAGCCAAGTTATGCTGTATTTTGTGAGAGTAACTGAGGTATTAAATTGAAGCTGAGGTAAAGATTAATAGCTGTCTCTTTGAACTGCAAATACGTAACACAAGATTGTATTCAAAATAAATAACATTTTGTGCAGCACAAAGGCTGCATTTGACCTGTGATCAGCGGCTGTACTAATTTATTATTATCCAAATGAAAGCAAATATTTACTCACCCTTCTTTTTGGAGATACAGAGGCTGATGACAGTTAGTCCAGTAAGTGCCAGAGCTGCCAGGATTGGGATCAGAAACTGAGGCAAGGGAACCCCTGGAGCTAAGAAAACATTGCAAATTTGTATGCTGACTGAATAGGAACAAAACATGAGGTCAACTCCTGCAGTCACACGAGACATTCTTCTATTATAATAAAACCTTTTATTTCTTGTAGCATGCATTGCTTTATATGCCATCAGCTTCTTTTACAATCAACAGCCAGCAGCAGCATTCAAGCTTTTTTGTCCTGATTTTCAACATGCTGCCATTAGTGATTGGATTACTGTGTATTTTTCTTATTATTTATGTTTGCAACTATATTGAATTAAAAGTATCATTTGGATAGGTGTTACTAGTACAATCATTTGACTGTCTAGAGTACAACCCTGCAGTAACAACAGCTGGCATGTGAGTGTGGCATGAACTAATTAGGTTCCACAATTCTTAGAACATAAAAAAAAGTTACAAAATTTGTTCCATAAAGCCTGAAAGAAAATATATACCTGACTGTTCCTCAGAGAGCCTCAATTCCCTCATCAGCCTAACGCAGCTCTCCTGTAGGTTTATCCTCTCTGGCTTTGTGCGCTGCACTTCCTGGTCCCACAGCATTTTGAGGGTCAGTGCTTGGGGCTCGTGGACTGTCCATATATCATTGTGGTCCAGAGTCAGATAGACCTTGCCATCATAAAACACACGGTCCGCCCAGTGCAGCTGAGACCCCTCCAGTATGCATTCTCGAGAATGAAGGATGGTGTGGCTGCCTAGTGAGTATGGTAAAGTCTATAAACAAACGTACATTTCTGAATGGTTTTAGTGATGTCACATTCACTACAAAATGATTTTCTTACTCAGTGCTGAGGTGTTGTTGCTGCTAAGAAGAGCTGGAAGGAGCGCATCAGACGACATGGTTTGGATCACACTGCTGACACTCTGACTTAAGTCAGAGACAGAGACTCCATTGACGAGAACCCGCTCTGTGAAGCGCTGAGCTCCCATCACTCCCCTCTGCTGGATCTGAACGATGACAGTGTCTAACAGGAGACAGACCAAAAAAAGAGACACTCCAGACATTACAACGAGCTCCTAAGGAAATGTTTTACATAATGTCACAGGCAATGAAAAACAGGCATTTATGTGTGCAGAAAATATACAAATCCTTGAATGAAGGAAGCGTTAGCTCTGCAGCAAATTAAGTTACATCTCCACTTAAAAAGGTCTTATTTTCAGTTTCACTGAGTCACAAAAACCAAAAGTGAAAGCTTTTTTTCTAGTTAAAGTCTCCCTCTGTTAGCATGACATCATGAACATTATCATATTTAATGTAGTGTACAGCTCCTCAAATTGTTTGATAGCTTAAAAAGAATATTTTTTTCCCATTAGAATCTTTAATGTATTAAACAAAAGGTGAATGCAGTTGTCACATAATTGTCGTGCAATAAAAACAAGCCCACACTGTTATCAGCTATGTATCTTTATAGCTTCATGCAAGCCATCCTGATAAACCCACAATACATCTCTTTTTTACAGTTATGTTGACATCGTCCACACAGATGCTGGAGTCCTGGGTGTTTACAGTAATCTGCTCCTTTACTGCTTCACTTTACTGGTATGTGGATGGTGTTTAAATGTCCTCCGTACAATAAGTTGTGCAGATGCAAACGTGCAAAAAACACGCCTCTCTGACAGTGCAAACAAAAACAAAACAACAAAGACAGGTTTTACTGCATTGTAGTATTCCTCTGTGGGTCTGTAAATTCTTGCCATGCCAAAAAAAAGAGAAAAAATCTTATCAAACGAATGCATGAAGAATATAAATAATAGTACACACTGTATAAACTCACAGTTACTATGAGTAACGTAGTGGCTCACGTATATAAGTCGTTAGCACAGCAGTCTCTTTACAGACTTGTGGACAATGTTTTGGTTTTTTTGGTTTTTTTTTTTGATTAGCAGCAATGAAAAGCAAATGCAATGCAAAGAGACACGTTTCTTACCTACTGGAGCAGGAAAACCCCTTGAAAAATGGGACCACAATAGCGCAAGAACGGCAAGAAAACGCATCTTTGGTGTTACTTCTTGTCAGCTTCAAAGTCAGCCGAAAGAAAAAGGACAAAAGCCTCCGGAGTTATAAATAGCCGGAATTGCTTTAAGCTATTTAAGCGCTTCCAATGGGCGAAGAAAATGTCTCAAACATCAACAGAACGAAAAGTTGTAAAGCGCTCACTGAAGAGACGCTGCTCCGCCACCACTCGCGCTGCTTCCTCGATGTAATTTTTAATTTCTAATTTTTTTCCTACATCCGCGTCGCCTCTGATTGGCTGTGGCTGGCACGTGAGCTGAGGAGTCTGCACCGACACCTCTGTAAATTAGTTTTCAGCTCCGCAGCCTCCAAAAGGCAGAGGAAACCACTAAACGTGAACAACTGAACTGGATCTGTAACCCTGTCCAATCAGAACCATTGACAGTAACCATGATAACAGTAACCGGTCACCATGGCAACAGGTAAGGACAGATCCCGAAGTTCTGCCGTGAAGTGGCTGCATGGAGCATGTTGTGTTTGGTTTCAAAAATGGTAATATATTATGAACCTGATCATTACTTTGGCAAAGTTTCTTATCTACTAATCCTAATTTAATGATTCTTATTTATTATATCCTTAAATTAACAATTTTTTGTTTTTATTTTTTTAAAAGCTTCACTATAGTGGTACAAGCTTGTGTAGTGTTGCAGTTTGTCAACTGATAAATCGAAAAACTGTATAACTGAAAGCATTTCATTTTAAGTTATTTTATACTTTTGCTTCCCATTTTCCTTGTGAGCATTTGACATTTCATTTTTTTATCCATAGTATGTTTAAGACTTTATTGTGTATTTTGTATCTTAGTATATTTTTCTTTTATATTTACATTTCTATTTTATTTTGTATTTTTCTATTGTGGTGGTGGTGACATTACTCTTTATGCTTGCTAGTGTAACAACAGATTTTCCCTTGGTGATCAGTAAAGTATTTCTATTTTGCAAATATATCAAGTAAAGCTAGTACTGTTGAAATAAGGTCCACCTAAACCAGCTAAAAGATTAAAATATTCAGCACAAAAAAACAAAATTGATTTTGTAATATCATACATAATTACTTCCTCTTCTTTTGGTACTTCAGATAAACTTAGATGATAATACAGATTTCTTATATTTTTTTAAAGTAAAATTTTGAATTCATGACTTTTACATGTGGTGAGATTTTTTATGGATGTATGTTGTTACAGAAGCAAAAGATTTGAATATTTCTACTACCACTGAAACTGACATTGCAAATGATGATAGCTGCAAATACTAATCACAACAAGTAATGGAACTAAAAAGAATCTTCGTCTTAGAAGGATATGTAATTTAACATTTGATTCTGAAGAAAATCAATAAGCTGTAAAATATTTTTGCCATTTCATTTTGGATTCCAAATAGGCACATTGTGTTGCTCAGTTTGTATTAAGTTAATGTCATTCTCAGTTTGTGGAAGCTGAGGGTAGCCAGATCATTTTTCCTTTTGGTTTGCTCTAATATTTTTGTCTTTAGCTATAATTTGGTTGGTCTGAATGTTTGCGTGAGTGCAGATCTGTGAGTGGGTGTTGTTCAAGGAGCTGAGCCTCATGACTGTCTGCCTAAGAGGTCGTGCTTTGAGCTTTTCATCTTAGAAACACGGAGCTTTGTAGAGATAAAATCCAGCACTACTGATTTTAGTGTGTTTATAGAACTTTATTACTATTTGGATCTCAGTTAAAGCTTTATATCTGTTTGTGTTTCTGTGGAGAGAGTCTTTATTTTTACTAAGAATGCCACATGACTTTTCTGGGGTGACTCTGAGCTTATGCAAACACTGGGAATGGGCCTTAAGCCTGCAGTCAGTGAATACAGTACAGCTGCTGGATGCTTAGGGTCATCAGCTACATTTTAAAAAGGGAACACATCAGACTCATCACAGAGAGATACGACTTTCAGTTTTCACTTTCAAACATCGCTACACTTTGCAGCTATTATCATGGATAAAATGATGGAGGACAGAGCTTGTCCTTTTGACTTCAGCTTTCATAATATTTCTGAGAAATTCCTTCAGGAGAGGAGTTTATGGCATAGATTGTCTCAGTAACCGACCATGAGATAAAGCCGCCTCTGTGTCTAGAACAAAAAAAAAAACATTTACCATCAAGCCTGGGTTAACAAACTATCTCTGAAACTGTTAGACAAAATTATAAAACACTTTGTCTAGAAGTCTCTAAGTTATCAGACTTTATTTGCAAATAGTAAAGAATCTTTGGTAATGCAAGAATTTCTGTGCAGTGATCATATTATGCTTCATGGTATCCATTTTTTTATTGAACAATACAGTAGTTTTAGTGTATATTTTCAGATTGGAGGTTAGGTTTTTTTTTCTGCACCTGTGTTATAGTCACACAAAACAACATTCTGATTTTTACTGTTGTTTTTTCAGAGGAGTTAATAAGCACATTTCACTGCTATGTGGTCTGTGCAGGTTCCAAAAATATTTAGCTAGTTGGGCCCAGTTAAGCAAGCAGCATGGTCAAACTTTATCCCAGTCATATGCTAGCACAGAATGTTGTTTTATCAGTCTGATAAGGAGGAACATTTGGTTAATCTCCCTGCCTGTTTATCCAAACAACAGGTCGAGAATGAATTATACTCTATGTTCCTTTTTTTTTTATCACATCTAATATTTCACGTATAAAGTTTATGCTATCAGAAAGAAATGACAGAGAAGTGAATAGATGTTCTCAGCTCGGGTTTGCAGAATCTGTATATCTGCTGTAGTTGTGTGTTTTAAATGTCAGACTGTATGTTATGTTGTGTTATGTTATGTTATGTTATGTTATGTTATGTTATGTTATGTTATGTTATGTTATGTTATGTTATGTTATGTTATGTTATGTTATGTTATGTTATGTTATGTTATGTTATGTTATGTTATGTTATGTTATGTTACTATGAAGGATTTGGATACTGCTATGGTCAGCAGGTTTTTTGGATGCCACAGAAAGTGCCTCAGTCTTGTGCGGCAGTATTCTTAAAATGGAAGGTATGCAGGACTTGATGGGAAGTGGTTGTATAAACAGTCTGCTGTGAGAGTGCAGGGACTTCACAGAGAGAGGGGCTTTAGAAGTCAGGCTCTTTTGTACTTCATACATACAATACTACTTGCCTTGCACTGGCATATGAAAGAATTATTTGAACGCTTTTGCAAATTATTGTCATCCTGCTTATTCACCCATTAGATACCTAAGTAAAAACGATAAAAAGTATAGGACAGCTCCTCGTCAACTGAAACATCTGACACTTCACACTGAACAATAATGTCAAAGTTTTTCGCAATAATAATTCCTCAGTAGTATATTCAATATAAGCTGCAATATCGAGTGCAAACATATTATCATCATGTATATTTCGCTTTTATTACTTCCGTGATATTGCTTGTATTACTTCTTTCTTTTCTTTTCTATTCTATTTTTATTTTAACTTATTTATTTTCATTTGATCTTTATTAATGTATGTACCTATGTATCTATCATTTATTTTCCTGTTATGTTTTATGAACTATATCTGGCAAAAACAAAAAACAAAAAAAAGTAAAATGCCTCCAGAAGGAAGTTCTATATTATCCATCCATTATCTATACACCGCTTAATCCTCACTAGGGTCGCGGGGGGTGCTGGAGCCTATCCCAGCTGACTCGGGCGAAGGCAGGGGACACCCTAGACAGGTCACCAGTCTGTCACAGGGCTACATACAAAGACAAACAATCACTCTCACATTCACACCTACGGGCAATTTAGATTAATCAATTAACCTCAGCATATTTTTGGACTGTGGGAGGAAGCCGGAGAACCCGGAGAAAACCCACGCATGCACAGGGAGAACATGCAAACTCCATGCAGAAAGATCCCGGGAAAGCCGGGACGCGAACCAGGGACCTTCTTGCTGCAAGGCGAAAGTGCTAACCACTACGCCACTGTGCAGCCCCAGTTCTATATTATCTTTTCAAAAAATGTATTGCCTAATTAAACATTTAAGACATGCATTTAGATTTTTTCTTAAGAAAAATACTTAGATTGCAAATTAAGACTACCTATTTTGCAGTATTTATCCTTGCAAAATTGTATTACTGTGGATTTCCTGTTATTGGAATATTGATGCACAACATTGTAATTTGGTTGTATGTTAGTACATCGACCACATCTGATTTATCACAATGCATCATGTTCCATTTGTTGGTCATTTATTTTCTGTATGCTCTGATCTGCAGTGTAACTAATATAGGATCAATGGCTGTCAGATATATCTAGAGGAGTCCAAAGTACATGTTCCTCAAAAAAGTTTGAAATCTGAAGTACAAAATGCCGCTGAATAAAATTACTGTATTTTGATATTTGTATAATAAATACTGTGTGTGAATAATGATACTCAGTTATTTCCCCGCTGCTTGATTTACGGTATAATTTGCTTTAACGCATTGTACACTGTGTACCAGCTGCTTTCCTGCAGTTTGTAATTCATGCGGCAGCAGCGCCCCCTGGTGCCCGATAGGAGGACGCGCCTCCAGCGGATTGGCTGAGCGGTTGTCAGGAGTGTTTACAAGAAACATGGCTTCCTTGTCTGTTGGAGAGCTTCAAGAAATGGAAGGTGAGTAGCAAAATATCAAGCGATGCAGACGTGAAACGATTGTATAAGCCTGGTGAAGTGGAAACCATGTGGACAAAGTTGTCTGTTTTTATCTGAGCACCCTCGACAACCGTTTCTTGCGGTGACGAACCAGACCTTCATCCTTGCTCTGCTAGCTCACAAGCTAACAACAAGACGTTAGCTGGCGTTATTCATTTAACGTCAACTCAGACAATCCTGATAAGCGATATGTGTCTCGGGTTTTCTAGGTGCTTTGTGTAGTTTGTTGGTCTGAAAGTGGATTTTTTTTGTGTAACGCCGCTTGTCCGCCCACTTTGCATGTTTTAAATTTGCCTTGTAAACCTGTTAACTTTGGTCCAGTCAGCTAACTAGCTAGCTAACATGGTTAGCAGTGTGTAGCATGTGTGTTAATATAAGTATGTGAACCATAGCTGTCTCCACACTGGAAAAACACATGGGATCCCATTATCAGCAAGTAATACTAACATGTTTAAATATGTGGCATGCGTCAGTTCGATTTTTCACCCGGTATTTGTGCGTATTGCAGAGTGCAGAAATGTGCATCATCACGGTGTAGTTAACGGCCAGGGTAAGCCTTAGACAGCCAGAATGAGGCTGGATGCTCCACATGACATTTCCTGCCTCCTCAGCAGATGAGATGCAGCTGGGCCTGGTCTTTGCATCATATTACATGTGCATCATCAAAAATGTGTCACTGATACATAACCATACAGAAGCTGTGCATCTTTGTAGTCAAATTAAGCTTCTCTGTGTCTCCTGATTGCAGTGGACCGAAGGGGTGAGTCTGAGGAGTCTGGTGATGATGAGACCAGGAGGAAGAGTATCAATGGCGACGTGGACCCCAATCAGCCCTCTACCACAAGTAAATTATTATCATCTCCAGCAGGCACAAAGAAAGAGATATAATTTGCCCATCAGACTTTCAACCGTGAAATTTTTACATGAATATTCAAAAGTGAGCCACACAGTAATAGGTCTAGCTACGTGACAGTGTTATGTAACGATCACTTTATCCACAGCTTTCATCAAGACTTTTTTGTCATTATTATGTTTATAAGTACTATACCTTGATGGAATGGTCGTTTTAGTTTTATCCTATCTATTCTTGCTTTCATTAAAGGTAAAGAAGAGTCTCCTGTTGACATGGACACCATAACTTTGGACCCAGAGGAAGAGGTTAGAAGAGGGTTTTAGTAAAATGTCCTTTATCTCTACTGACTCACTTTGGGTTAAAATATTTCTGTTGAGTTTCAAGAATACAATTTTTACTAACAGAGTTTATATATTTATATATATATATATATATATATATATATATATATATATATATATATATATATATATATATATATATATATATATATACATATATATATACATATATATATTTAGGAGTGAAGACATATTTTTTGTTTGCAATATTATGTGGTAAAAGCTTTGTTTTACATCTACAGCTTCATGTAAGGTGCTGGACTGCACATGACAAAAAAAGTCAACCTTAGTTGTCTGTGTTCTTTCTAGGATGTCGATCTTGTTCATTGCCGTATTGGAAAAATTGAAGGACTGGAGGTGCTACAGAAGGCTAAAGTAAGGATCCTCATTCTATATGTGCCACTGTCAGTAAGTGATAAAGTAGTGGTAGCAGCGTGGCGAGCATATCTGAGGTTTATCCTTCATTTGTTTTTATTTGAATAAATTGGAAGCATTTTTATTTCTCCCATGCTTTCTGTATTTGTTAGTCGTGTCTCAAAGAACAAAGGCCCACAGTATGTGCTATAATACTAAAATAGAACTGTTGATTTTATCTGTTAATTGCTTTTCATGTCTCTGTTTGTACAGACACTCTCCTTACGACAGAACCTCATCAAAAAGATAGAAAACCTTGACAGTTTGAGCTCACTGCGGGAACTAGATCTCTATGACAATCAGATCCGCAAACTAGAGAACCTGCACAGCCTCACAGAGTTGGAGTAAGTCTGAAAAAACTTTAGATTTGTTGGTAGTGAAATTCCTTTATTTGTATCTTTTATGTGGTTGATGTGTCAACAGTAACAGAAAACCCTTGCAGCATGTATAAGTTATTATAATACTTACCCACAGGCAGCTTGACGTGTCCTTCAACATTTTGAGGAAGGTGGAGGGTTTGGAGCAGTTGACTCAGCTGAAGAAACTTTTTTTGCTTCACAACAAAATTAGTGGCATTTCGAACGTGGATCACATCTCAGGTCTGGAGATGCTGGAGCTGGGCTCCAATCGCATCAGGGTGAGATCCAGATGGCCTCTGCCACAGTGACAAGTTTGGTTAAGCTGTTCTGTCAATATGACTTGTATTAAAAATATGCTTGATGCATTAAATCTGTATAGAACATTTGTGAAATCGCCAGGAATACAATATAACGTGTTTCTTTTAATTTGTTGTGTTCACAGGTTATCGAGAACCTGGATGCACTCTCAACTTTGCAAAGTTTGTTTCTTGGTACTAATAAAATAACAAAGCTTCAGAATCTGGAGGGTTTACACAACCTGACTGTTTTAAGCATTCAGGTATCCTCACATGAAATCTCTTCATCTTTTGTGGAAGCTGTCACAAGAATACAATTGAGTGTTGATATATTGAAACAGTGGTTTGTAATTTGTGCTTTTTTTTGCAGAGTAACCGGATTACTAAAATCGAGGGCCTACAGAACCTTGTCAACCTGAGAGAGCTCTATCTGAGCCACAACGGCATTGAGGTTATCGAGGGTTTAGAAAACAACGTGAGTTATTGAAATTCATTTCTGAAAGGACTGGATTCCTTACTCTTTAATTCTGCAAACATGTAACAACATGCTTAATTCTAGACACTTAAACATTTGTTTTCCTTCATAGAAAAAACTTACCACACTGGACATCGCAGCCAATCGAGTAAAGAAAATTGAGAACATCGGCCATCTGACAGAGCTGCAGGAGTTCTGGGTACAGATTATTTATGGAGTTCATTTGATGCTTTTTGTGTCGTTTCATGTGCAGCTTTATGATAGGTGAGCTTGCAAATAGCCGCTTTTCCCAGCAGACCTTTGGACCTGACATAGCAGGGGAAAGCTTGGTACAGCTCATAGTATTGATAATATCTCTGCTTCATTTTAAGTTATGCAGGTTAAAGCAGCATGCACAATAACTGATCCTGGAACTGTCTCAATGAAAGCGAGTGCAGCCATTATTGAATTATTAATTACACTTGTGCAGTTCCTTACATGACTTATAATATGCAGCCAAGTAATTGATATTAGGCTGGTTAATTAAACACGATGAATGAAATAATTTATAATAGATCAACAGATAAAACTAATTAAAAATTGATCGATAGCTGAAACACGAGTTGATTGAAATTTAATTCAAAGTGATACATGATTAGTTGAACTAGTATATTTGATGCGACAGGAAAAGTAGGTGGACAATGTTATGTAATGAAGTTTTGTAAAGGTAAATCAGGCGTGAGGTTGCGATTTGATTCTAGTTTACAATCCCATACACGTATTGTGCTGCTCTATGAAACTTTATTTTCAAACATTTTAGTGTTCTGCAGCAGATGGACAAAAGGAAATAGTCCTTTATTTAAATCAAAACGCGCTTTCTATTTCGTGACCTTACAAAATACTTGGAGCATGTATACACATATATTAGAAGTTGTTAACTGATGGTGCTGATAAATGCTACCATTCTTCAAACTTCACATGGCATTTATGGGGAACTATAGAATTCAACATAAAAGGATCTAGAGAAAACTCTCAGATGAAGCTGCATGTCTGCTGGGCCCAAAGGGAAGAACTCCCATATGATTGCAGAAAGCTGCAAGAAGGTTTAGCTGACACAGGAGTGTGTTGCACCATTGTGATGTGTAGCAAAAAGGCTGTGCGTGGAAGAGTCGTCAGAATGAACTTTACCTGCAAACTTATGGAAAAATGTCAGCATCTGAAGTCTGCAAAGCAACATCTACCAAATTAAGTTTCTTGGCCGTGATCACCGATTAACTTTTGGAGGAAGAAGAAAAAGTATAATTTGAAGAAAAAAGCACCATACTACATGTTAAGCTAAGTGCTTAAGCTGGATAAATACTAAAAGTCAGTGTTAAACATTGCATGGACACTAGGAATAATGGACTTAAATAGATATCAACAAATTCTGATTCAGAAGTTGAAGAGAGGGTGGCCTTCACAACAGGACAGTGATCCCAACTAGACCTCAAAATTCACCTAAAGAAACACTTCTGTGACAGCCTTACATTCATCTGACTTGAACATCTCTGAAAATCTGTAGGTAGATTTCTTGCTTTAAGTGTAATATGACCGAAAACTGTCCCAGATCTTGAAGAGATCTGCATGGAGGAATGCCTGAAAAGGTGTAATTCAGGAATACGAATACTGTTATCTGGCCACAGATTGCTGCAAGATGTAATATTTGCCAAGGGTGGTTGCAAACCTCTGACTCAGTACCCAAATTTCTACTCTCAATATCTTTTTTTTTTTTAAAAACAGTTATTTTTAAGTTCGTCAACTGAAAAGCATCAGTGCTTCAACATTCAAAGAATGGCCCCGTTTCAGTGTCTGTCTGCTGCGGATGCTTTACTTAGTTATTTTCACTTCAAGAATCATTTTCTTAGTGGTGCTGACCAACTTATATACTATATATAGTCATTTTTTTATTTGATCAGTTAAATAGCGGCCTCATTTATTTACAAATTCTTATTAATTATTCCTGTTAGTTACCTATTAATGATCAATTAAGCATTTCAGTATGCTCTACATCTTCGCAATCGACAAGACCAATAGTGTTTGTTGTCTTTCAATCTCTCCTCAGATGAACGATAATCAGATAGATAACTGGTCGGATCTTGATGAGCTGAAGAATGCCAAGTCACTGGAGACGGTCTACCTTGAAAGAAACCCGCTACAGAAGGATCCACAGTACCGGCGAAAGATCATGCTGGCGTTGCCCAGTGTACGTCAGATCGACGCTACCTTTATCCGCTTCTAAACTGCAGTGTACGATTCACCTGCCGACTTCACAGTGTTCTCCCTCACCTCCCTGCCTGCCCTGCCTACACAAACAAAACCTTTTAAAACACATCGGCCTCACTGAATCATATCGTCACTCCTTACACAATGTACATTCCAACATCAAAAGTCACCCATGGCTCACTCAACATACATGTATGCATGTATGCACTCACTCAATCCCTGATCTATGCTATTGTGTGGACGCTTTTATTTATTAAGGTGGAACTGTGAAAATGAAAAATTACCCAAAACTCATTTCCTCATTTTTCCTCCGTACCTTCTTTCATTTGTTGTTTTGCATGTGGGATACAGAATGGAGACATCTGTCTTCTACCATGCATTACTCATCACAAAATCTGTCTTATATATCACATTAAGGAAGTTGCACTGTTATGATATTGCAAGAAAAGGAGGCATTCTTAATATATGAGGGATTTTGGTCATGTTGGATTTGGTTGGACAGAATGGTACTGGTTTCTGAAGCTACACAATGTGTAAAATACCAATTCAACATTAAAGGGAAATGTCATGATAAAATAGAATTTGCATAGTTTATCCTTCAGAATGCTGTTTCCTCATTCGGCTTCAGTATATGTCAGAACTGTCCAGACCGAGGTACCAAACTCGACTGTTAGACAAAGATCTAAAATGAAGCCTAAAATGCCATATTGACACCGTGCCGTTTTAAAACAATATAGTGGCAGTTGCATACATCAGTCTTTTTAAGGAAAACATATCCTTACAGATTAAACTGATGTATCCTTTTAATAAACTCTTATTACTAATGAAGGGCAAACTTTGATGTCCAGCAGCCTTGTCTACTCCTTGTCCAAATCTTTTACAGCTCGTAGATCCATTTGCTGATTAACAAGAGTGACCTCTGCAGTAAAATAAAACTCATGAGAATGTAAAATGTATCCATAAAGATGGTTTTTGTAATCAGTGTCACTATCACCTCGTAGTTTTTTTTAAGCTTGAATACATCACTGATTACAGCCTTGGCTCTCTTTTGACTTGGAGAAAATTGTTTGTGTACTTTATTTGAATAGGTAACCGTTAAATATAGATTGTTTTTTTGAATTGAATTTACATTATAATGGCTGGACTGATCTCACAGAAATGTTAACTAATTTAAGATAAGCTACTTAATGCACAGACAATTTTTTTAATCACGTTTTGGAACTCAAATTTCAAATGTATAAAGACACCACAATGATACATTAGGCCCTCAGGATTGCTTAGAAATAGGAATTTGTGTATATTTATTGACCTTATTTGCCATAGGATTTCTTACAATGAAAAGACCACCCAGAACCAAAAGTAAATGAATCATCCTTGTGGTCTTATGTATATAACGCTTGAGTGAATTTACGCACCGTTACAATTAAAAAGTGATGCTTTTTTTTTTTATATTAATACCATTCCCCATCTCAGGGTTGAAAGGTCACATGTTAATTCAATAAAGAGGCATCAGATTTCACTGCATTAGTGAATTAAGAGGAAAACTACGAAAACCAGTGCTCTCTGTGCAACATAAGATGCTGATCATTATCTAATTATTTTAATATGTATTTAGCACAGCATTTAAAATGGTCAAAGTGCCCTGTGTTAATATTGAATATTCTTTTCCAGGCAAGAAAATAAGAGCAAAAAATGCTGTTGAGTATTGTAAAATAGATGCCTTTAGCTGATAATTTGCTGTTTTTCAGTGAAATGTAAATTATGATTACACATCTTTTAAATCCATGTGTTCACGGTTAGTGATCATGACCAGAAATCAAATGTAGAACATTTATGAGCCCATAGCAGGCTATCAGCAAGAACATTTGGCATTACTGATATGAATGTAATGTTATTTTATATTCAGTTTAACTAAAATGACTGTACAATTGGCTAGTGGGATTGAAAACGTCACTTTGTGTATTTGTAAATATAGTTTTAGACATCTCATGATGTAGAAATGCAGTGCCATCTTCATTTTCCCTTTGTAAAGTGATCTTTTTTCTCGTTTTGTTTATGCCAGGCAGCACAACAGATTTGTGTGAGATATCGTAGTTGAGATAAAATGGCCTTGATTGGTCACTGAAGGAGCAATTACTAAAATTAGCTCCTTGTTGTTAGAACTAAGTCTTCAGGTTTGGGACTTGGTTGACGCCGTTTTCGAACTGAATGTATTATGCAAATAACAATAAAATGACACTACATACGAAGCAAGTCTTTGTAGTTTTAAATTTGTAAGATACAGTTGTCATGACGAATACTGTATTATGTTGAAATGTGATTTAACATCAAATAATTATGTAGCTGGGTCTCAAAGAATATATCTTCAGAGACAGCAAAGTAATACATATTGATTTCTTTATTTTCAAACTGACGGTCATTTAAGTTCAAATTAAATCAGATTTATTCAAATTGTTCAGTGTGCTGTTAGTCATTTTGTTTGTCTTTAAGTCCATGCAGATGTGTGAATATGAAATTAGCCTGGAATGATGAGCAACCAAGTGATGTAAAACTCCATGTGGAATGTTCCTATTGATAAAACTGTAAATCTAAAAATGAAAAACAAGTCAACAAGCGTAATCACTAGTCATAAAATTTTACCCGGGAAATTCTGACGTAAAATATGAAAGGATACTTTTTAAGCAAGCACAGATTGCCAAAAAAATGAAAATACCAGTGTTTACTGCATGACTTACTGTGAATATCAGTATATCCAAGACAATGTTAGTGACCATAAGATTAGAATTCTGTAAAACTGATGAGAACCCACAGAAACTGTCTGGAAAGGCCAATTAAATGTACACATTTTTGAGTGAATTATGGAAATGTCACCAAAACGCCAGTTTGGTTTTCTTAACTACATTACCCACAATGCAGTGCAAGCCTATGGTAACGCATGGGGCTCGCGCCGCGCCAGGCAGAGGAAAAGGACGGCGTAGCGCATGCGCCACATCTATGTTGTTGTTTGTGGCGGTAAGATGGCGGCGCTCGGAGACACCTCAGCTCCGGGGGTGAATGGGTTAATACAACAATTCACAGCAATAACAGGTAAAAATAACATTTTATTTAGTGTTTGGTCTATCGGGTCGATTTGTGTGCTCATACAGGAACAGGTCCCTTGGCCGAAAAAACACGAAATCAGTGCGCAGATAAGAAAACGGCCGATAAGTCTTGCTCTTGCCCCTGCGCTGTCAATGCTTTGCAGAGGGGAAAAGCACAGCCAGTTATCAGCTAAACTCAAGTGAAAGACTCCGAAAAGGGACCGTTGAGGCACCAGCTTTGACTGTTATCTTCCACAGTCACTTAAAAACATCTTATTTTCTCTGTGGTGCTCATTACAGACACGAACTTGCTAGCATATAGTGGGTTTTCAGCTCTTTTTGCACGGCTTGTTGTTTGATAATGTGGAATGGACGTCGGCTGTTCAACATTTCCCTTCTTCATCATCAGCCTGACTTCATGTTGTGTTCCTGTCATCTCCGCTGTGACGATGCCGTGTTAACCACGCGTAAATGAACACACTTTCTGTTCCTAACTGTTAGCACTGAGGTTCTGGATAGTTTATAGGGGCTTCGACGCGATGGACAGTTTTCAAGTTTGAAGTTATTTAACGGAGAGGAGAGGAGACTGAGTTCAGGGGCTGCCAGACTTGGAAAGTGAAACGGACATGCGCAGTACAGACGAAAAGATCATTGTAGCAACGCGGGTCTAATCACCTTAAAAAATCTACAATTTCATCCTCGTGTTGTGTTTTCTCCCATGCAAAAGATTGTCATACATTTATGAATTCATGATCTGAAGGCGTTTTCGACTGTTCTGGTGTTTTTGCTTAGTTTAGCCGATGCACTAGTGATCACGTTGCATGTACGGTGCATTGCCGCCGACTAAACTATAACTCTTTTAAACTGGATGCATTTTTACTACGTGAACTGGTAGCCAGTTGTATGGCATAAAGTGATTTCAGTGTTGCAGTCACCTTGCAAAGACTTGTCGGAAATCTCATAATCCATCCGCAGTGAACACCATCTACAGCTTTTATAGTTTTATATCCGTTATAAAGTAGTAAAATGAATGAAAACCGTCCTTTAAAAGATGCAAACAATCAAATAATAACTGTTGGTTCACCAAATGGCTCAAATAATAATATTTAGAAACATTGTTCCAGAATGATTGAGATTTTATTTTATTTTTTAACAGTTTTAAAAGTCGTTTGGAATTTTTCTCATGTTTTAAAATTAGCAAAGACATCCAGTAGTTGTTTTATTTTTAATAGCATTTGGATCTGGCTTTGCACTCATCATATATATCATCAATATTGTGGTGTTGATTTAAATGGCAAACAACTGGTGTTATGTTTATTTTGCAACAAGATCTTTATTTTCTGTATTTCTTTTCTGCTTTTTGCTCATCTCATGTTAGCAAACTCCTTATCTTGTAAATCAAAAATACATGTACCCAAGAGTCCTTAAACCAGATTAAACTGTGTTTTGTTAGACTTCTCTTGTAGATTAATTAGTGAGATCATGTTTCTTTTTTGTATCAAGCAACAAAAACGTGGTAGCATTTGATTAATTGTGAATTTGCCTTGCATCACATCAAACTTCTCAATGTTGATGCTGAAACAATTTATTGTGCAACCCTAGTATGTAGTAAACTGGTTACTACATGCAGGCATTAGTATGGGATTTTAAATGTACATGTTCAACATACCATTGAGAAGCTGCAAACATCACATTTATCAAAACTACTTTTTGGCACAATTACAATGTGTTTTATCATCTTCATAATGCTACATATTTTTCCACAAGATCTTACTCAATAAACTGACTAGGCCAAATTTTACTTGGTATTGCCACAGATGCCATCAGATAATTTTCAAGACATTTCTGACACATCGGTGCCAAAAATAGAGTTGCAAAAGATATATTTCAATAATTTAGACAAAGTGTATCTGATAATTCTATGCAGTTTGTATGCCAGAGAAGCCTAAAATAATCATTTTTCACTGACAAATTTTCAGGCTGATGTATATTGAGATCGTGATTCTTCAGTAACTGAATGACAAAATCTATATCAAATGTTTGTGTTTATATTATAAGCAAATGCGGGAAAATAGAATGGAAAATACAGAGTATAATTGTTACATTCACCTCGAATTCATATTCTTTTCATATCTCAGTGTGTTCGATCATGGTCAGCTGTGCTGCAAATATATGTACAGGTTGGCTTCATGACTATTTTTGACATCAATACGAAATTTCATGCCAATGTATTTTAGATCCTTGCTTGTCAGCTGTTAATTTCAGTGGAATGTTCACATTAATTTCTCCATTAACTGTCTCTTAATTTATTGTCCAGAAATGTTTTTGTATCCCAACATGTGTTGATGTCACTGTTTCATCTATAAACAGTTATAACATCAGTACATTTGTGTATGAAACTTTTTAGGGGCCACAGAGAGTGTAGGAAAACATATGCTGGAAGCATGCAACAATAACCTGGAAATGGCAGTCACTATGTTTCTGGATGGAGGCGGGATAGCAGAGGAGCCCAGCACCAGCTCCAGTTCAGCAGCATCAAGCAGCAGAGCTCCCCCTACAGAGTAAGCTCATATTTATCTCCACAAATTTGTGTCAGACAAAAGTAAAACCAACTCGTTAGACCTTTTTGTTGTCATGCTTTAGTATCATAAAGACACTCCTAGTTTAAAAAAAAATGTATATCATTTTTTCCCTAGTTTGGGTTAACTGTGAGCAAGGTAGAATATTTTGTATTAATTTCATTGCTGTGGTTTGCCTATTGGGTGATGTAAGAAAATCAGAGACATATATTTAGAACTTAATCAATGCTAGTTGTCTTGCACTAGATTGGTTTCCTCTTAAAATAATTCAGTTTATGTTCCCTGATGTTGCAGTGAAGTACGAGCACCAATTCCCCAGAAGCAGGACATATTAGTGGAACCAGAACCACTTTTTGGAGGTATCATGCTCTTTCTTCTCTTATTCTGTTTCATGCAAAACAAACAAAATACTTTTTGCTGGCTTGTGTTTAAATCATCTGATAAAAGTGACTTTTTATGTGTCTGTTACGTATTCAGTGCCAAAGCGAAGAAGGCCCGCTCGATCGATATTTGATGGTTTCCGAGACTTCCAAACAGAAACAAGTGAGTATGTACAAGTATGCATCGGCAAGCGTAACAGCTGAGAGGACAGTCTGTCCTATAATGACCACGAATGTTTTGTTTTTCTTAGTCCGCCAGGAACAGGAGCTGCGTAATGGTGGCACAGTGGATAAGAAACTGAGCACCCTGGCAGACCTTTTCCGTCCTCCCATTGAGCTCATGCACAAAGGCAGCTTTGAGACGGTGAGGAGTCACTCACCGGACACTTTACAAAACACCTTCATTCACTTTGTGTGAACTTTAGGTGAAATTTTAGAATGATGACTGTGTAGATAATGGGTAGGAAACCAGATGAAAACCTGCTGACAACCACGACACGTGATCACCTACCACTGATGTAGATGGTTATGACTGTTCCATTTTTTTGTATGTCAGTATTCAAGCTGTACATATGCATTAAATCCAGACGTACCAGCTTAATATTTTCGTCTTACAGTAAAGGAATCAATCCAACTTAGTATCCTGAGTTTACTCTGATTCTCAATTTCTTTTTTTGGGCTTGCAGGCTAAAGACTGTGGGCAGCTGGAGAACAAGTGGCTAATGATCAACATTCAGAATGTTCAGGACTTTGCCTGTCAGTGCCTGAACAGGGATGTGTGGAGTAACGATGCAGTAAAGACTATCATCAGAGAACACTTCATTTTCTGGCAGGTATGCAGCTTTCAGAACCTAGTGTCATATGTGGCGTGTGATGCTTTCTCACATCTGCAAACTTTGTGTTGATGTCGTCTAAAGCATCAAATCCTACAGACAATTTGGGACAATACTGATTTCATGGGGAAGGCCTTTTAAACTTCTTACGGGAAATGTATTTACTTCGAAGTGCAAAATCAGAAATGCGTAGATGGCACAGCAACAGAAACATTGCTTAAGTTAGTACACAGCAGTACTATGACCCCAGCCACAATGTATCATATTTTAAAGGCCAGGTTATGATCTCATAAGATGTGCTGTCCAACCACATTGGAAATCACGTGTTTATAGTTGATCCTAATAGACACACTGGAAGGTAGGCTAAAATTAGCTAGCCATCATTGAGGAGGGGAAGTGACACAATTTCATTTAAAAATTGTTTTAGATGGTGCATATTTTCAGACTATCTCTCCAGGGAGACATTGATTTTGCTGCATTGAGTTATAGATGTAAAAAGTTCTATACATAGATCAATAATGATTGAATAAAAGAGCTAGAATAAAGAGCTGGATACCCATTGCTGACCCACTCCAAACAGCTGACCAATCACACTGCAGAGTGTATGTGAATATTAGATTATCTCGGACAGTTGTTGAAAATGGCCAACTTGCCATGCAACATCAGAAAGCTATGAAGGAAGGGATGTTTCTGAAGCTATTCAACAGTCATTACATACAATATGCAGTTTGGACAAACCATCAATCCCGCTGAAGTCCTCACTTGGCTGAAGAAGAAAAATTAGCATACCAGTAACAAGAAGTTGCAATTACTTTTTTTAAAAAAAACTTAAATATAGCCCTTTTCTTACATAGGAAATGTAATATTGATAGTTTCATCATTGTGTTAAAATTATGCCATTTTGTCATTCAAGCATAGGTTATTTTACATCAGGGGTCCTCATGACTTAATTCAGACATAACCTCGGCAGGGAATGAGAGCGCCACAGGATCTGCACAATATTTGTCATACATGTTGAACTGAACAGTACACTTAATGACAAAATGCATAGTTGTCCTTGATAAACTTAAGACAAAATGGAAATCGGCTCTGTAACGAAGGATTTAACAGTTGTTTCTAAACTGCAATTCTGTGTGTGACAGCTCACCTGTCTGACATGAAGGGAAATACACTATCTGATTTGCCATTAGATCCTGACCAATCACGTCTCTCCATTGGGGATAATTGGTAATTCTAAATAAGAATGCTAATTCTTTTGTTCCACTTCTTGTTCATATGAATTCAGCTGCTTTAGGATGCTGCAGGTAAAATCAGGGGAAAGACTCTGACATACAGCTGGAAATATGTTTTACATGCCCACCTCTTAATGTGATAGGAGGCAGCTCAGACAAGTACGATGCTGAAAATTATTTTGGAAATGTTAGTAGAGCTAACCTAGTAAGATTCCTGCCATGACTCTTACGGAACAGTTACCAGGGTGCTCATTCAGAAAGGAACTAATGATGTTGCCGTACCCACATCTTTTTCCACTCTAGAAAAAGCCTGTAATCATCACATTAGCTTCCTCTTTGTGTGGAAATCAAAGTCCAGGCTCTAATAATTGCATATGTCACTCAACTCAAGTTTTCCTGCTTTCCAGTCCCTTCACTGTGTTATTAATTTTCTTTCTTTACAGGTATATCATGATAGCGAAGAGGGACAAAGATACATCCAGTTTTATAAACTGAACAAGTTTCCCTACATCTCCATCCTTGATCCCCGTACAGGTGAGCGTTTATGCTGAAGTTAGGAACTGTTTGAACAATTTGATGTAATTCTCATTTTTTTTGTGTGACTTAGAATGTAATTGTGTTTATGTGTTGATTGTTGATGATATTTGTATTCACTGGTAGCTTTGTAACAAATAGACCTCATGGATGACAAAAATTTGCCTTGCCCTTGAACAAACACAATCAAGTTGTAATCAAGAATAAAGGTGACTGACCTGAAAGATATAATAGCAATCCTCACAATCCACACTCTGATAGATCTCTGGAATCTATTACAAAAATGTATTATACATAGTTCAAATGCTTTATCTTCAATGCTACCATTCAGTATATCTGAATTTAGGGGGTTTACTTTAGATATTTCTGAAGTAGGACAGAATAAAATGCCTGTGTGCGTAACTTTTATAAGACAAATATTATTATGAAAAGTATTTTAAAAGCAATCAAAAACAAAAGTTGTAAATAATATTATGTAACAGAGCAAGAGATCCTTGTCTTATTAAGAAATGAATAAATACTAGCCAGCAATAGATTTAAACAAAACAATGTGTGGATAAACGTGTACTTTACTGATACCGGTGTAACTATACAAACTATGCGAAAGTTATGTCAACTAGTGGACGTCTCAGCCTAAAACATCCAAACTGATGTCTCTTTTTAATGCTTGTACTTCCTTTGCTGACTTCTTTAATAAGGTGCATTATTGATCTGTATTGTTCAAACTGTGTTCAATTTAGGTCAAAAAATGGTGGAGTGGAACCAGTTGGATGTGGCGTCGTTCCTGGAGCAGGCAACTGGCTTCCTGGCAGAGCATGGGCAGCTCGATGGACCATCCTGTCAAGCTCCCCCTGCCAAACGAGCTCGCTCTGTAGGTTTCTCATCTCATGTGTCACCTCTAATTCTCATTCTGTTTTCATTCTGAGCGCTCCTCTCTTTCTATGACTCCGCTGGAATTTCCTCTGTCACAGCTCAGATCAGTTTTAGAGGTGTTATTTGGGACTTTGGCTACCAAAATTTTGCAATTCAGCTTTGCTAAATGTCTTCAGCTTCAGGTATCAGCAGTCCTCTCCAGAAATGATCACTTTTATCCATATTAACGTATTTCAAGCACTGTGATATTCAATGTTGTCATTGTCACACAGCCATGGGTTCATTCTTTGTGTTGTTTTTCCCTGCTCTTTGAGATGTTTTCTACAGCTGCACAATCTGTTTTTTGTTCTAGGAGAGTCTGATTGACGCCAGTGAAGACAGTCAGCTGGAGGCAGCCATCCGAGCCTCCCTACAGGAGACCCACTATGAGTCCTCAAATGTCCCTGAACCCCCCGATTCCCCCCGATCAGACGACGAATCAGATGCAGAGCCTTTCTCCGACAGCGAGGGGCCCATCTCGGTTGATGGGTCAGACAGTGAAACGCCGGCACCCCACGAAGAGAAAAGTTCTACCAACAAACACACCCCGGCCCCTTTGGCTGCTGCAGCCCAGCAGCGTCTACACCCTGATAGTTCCACTTCTTCCCACAGAAAGTCTCCGTACAAAGAAAACAACCACAGTCACAAGAAAGAGGAGAGCAAAAAGAACCACCTGGAGCCCTCGGCTGCTGGTCCTCGCCATCCTCCGCCTGATGCAGACTCCGGGGGAAACCACTGCGCCCCAGTAACCGAAAGTGCTGGAACGTCCAAGATCACTACCACAACAACCTGTGATGTGGACTGTCCTGACGACAATGGTACGACAGACTGTAAAATTGAGTCATGCTGTTTTGAGACACTACTTGGTTATTGCTGGAGACGCTCAGACACTGTTGTGATACTTGAACTCAGAATTAAATTGGGATCTCATTTTGAGCATTATGGTACTATGTTAACCATATCATAGTCTTTCCTGGCTCAGAATGGGCCTTTTACGGTGGTAAACGTCTTGGTTTATTCAACAGCTGCATAATATCAGTAACATATTTCATGTGCTTTTACTTGTTTTTTTACTAGGTCCCAAAGCCAGGTTGATGCTTCGTTACCCAGATGGACAGAGAGAGCAAATTTCATTGTCTTCTAAAGCAAAACTTCTGGTGAGTACAAACCATATTTACTTTTATTTCAAGTAAAATAAACGACACAGCTTTTTTTATAATGCATAATCAGTAGTGAATTTTAACTCTCTGTGTCCTATGCAGTCTCTGGGAATATTTTGCTCACATTTTTACTCACTTTGGGAAAATTTTTCACTGCAATATAAAGTTCTGCCCCTCGATGGAAACATCACAAACCTGGCTAGAAGTATAAAGAACTCAAAAATTAGTTAATTATTTAGTTTATGAAAAAATTTAATCCTAGAATCAACATGTAAATTTTTTTAACAACACTGGGGGGCGGGGGGAGTTATCTACATACTATAGATATTTTGCTACTTCAATCTCTGATTAATTTTCATACTTGTTTCCTATCTGTTCTATGTAAACACAGTCTGCAGTTTTTTTTTCAGAATCTGGCACATTTTATTCTGTGGTGACATCTATATAATAAAGTGATTTTGATGGAATATTACAAAAGTCACACATAATTTGGTTCAAGGAATGTTGGACAGTTGAAAATCCAACCATTTTTTCATTTTTTACTGTTTCTGTCTCTGATAAATTGTGTCATTTTAGCAGGTCTTGGAGGTAGTACATAAATATTATTTTTTTGAATGTCTCACCTTCTGTATGTTACTGTCTCCCTTTAAGGCCCTGGTAAGACATGTCCAGTCCAAGGGTTACCCTAATGAACGCTTCGAACTTGTCACCAACTTTCCCAGAAGGAAGCTAGCCCACTTGGACTATGACATCACGCTGCAGGAGGCAGGGCTTTGTCCGCAGGAGACTGTATTTGTGCAGGAGAGGAACTAGTCTTCCCAGACACGTTCACTTTTTGCTCGTCTGTATCTCTGGTAGACATCACCCTTTCACAATGATCTGGGACGATGTTGCTGGCCTCGACCCCATAACCTGCTGTTCTGGAAGTAGGCCCCGTTTTTTGCCGAGACAGCTCTAAGTGGATGGACTACTTTCACCGCCACTCCACTAGTCTGAATACTGACGTCTCAACTGACAGCCTAATCCCTTCGTACTGCTCTACAATTGGCCAGTAAGGTGTTATGGATGCCAGCATTCTTTAATTTTTAGAATTTCGTATATTCCGTCCTGATGCAGGTCTCATTTGGTTTTGAAACTCTGAGGCACATCAGGACAGAACATATTTATCACAAAAGCTCCTTTTCAAATAAAAAACCTCAGACAATGGATCACTAATTGATGATGGGCCACCAGGGACTTGTACAAAAAGACTTTTACCTCCCAGAAAGGATGTTAAATGTCAGAGTTTATTTTCTAGCTCTTCTTGTTATTTTCTGTACCTGGGACAGGTAAAGGGAGGCTCATTCTTGTTTCTTTTGACACAAATTTGGTCTCTCACTCAGTCATTGTTCAAACAGTTGTAATTATTTGGATGAAAGGGCGCTAAGACAAAAGGTCCAAATGTTACAAGTCAAAAAAAATGTGTCTTTTATTACAGAAGGGAATGAATGAAGGGTGGTACATCTCATCAGTCGGACCTACACTGTACAGAGATGGCTTAGAGAGACTGATACTTAGCTGTAGTCATTGTTTCATTTCTTTTTTTATAAGCTGCCAAGAAAATATGCTGATGTTGAAATATAACCACCAAAAACAAAGGGGGATTCTGCTTGGTCTTTTGTCAATTTATTTTTTTAATTTTTTTTCTGAAGTGGTTTGTGTCTTTTGAATGAAAGTATAAAATCCCAAGACTAGTAGAGCAAATAGAGAAAAATCTCACAAACTCCCAGATTCAAATGTAACAACATGCATAGATGACAACAGAATGAACAGGGTATATTAGCAGATCCAGCTTGTAACAAGTTTATATTTGGCACATTTTGATACTGAAATATGTGTCGGTTATGCCTCAATCAGTGTGATTTTGCTCCTACAGTACATGATTTTGGACGTTCTTTGATCGTGTTAGGCTGTTGAACATCTCTTCAGCTGTGTGTACAGTTCTTTATAAAGACAGGTGGTGGTGGTAACATGCCTTAAATGACAAGTCACAGTTAAATGTGAGGGAGAAGACCGTAAACCAATGTGCAGGTTTAAAAATATTCAAATAGGTTTTGCAAGCGTTTCATGAAGTAAAAAATTAGTCAGCTTTAGATTCACGTGTAGTTGCTTTTCCATTTGTAAGAGATTTTCTGTATTCAAAAGTGCCTGGAAGAATGGGGGAGATGTGCACTGCCATGTTACTTTACTCATATCAGAATAAGCTGAAAATATCAGCTTGATTGAATCGAGTACTCAAATCACATTTGATTACTAAAGCTCGAAGGCCTTTTAAAGCATTTATTCTTATTTTGCACCATGGATGATTTTAAAATCCAACCATTTTCATTGTGAATAATGAAATCACCATGGCGGAGGACTGTTGATGCCAAAATTTACCAAAATTACTGAAATAATACCTTCTTTGTAGGGCAATACATGAAATAACTGACCACTCCCCATTTGCGGTTTTGAACAAATTGTTCTCGCTTTGATGGTAAAAATAGTTTCACATACTCTGTCTACTTAGAAAAAGATAACGAAAAGAGAACGATCATTGGGCTGCACTTTAAATTTTGCATTTGCTTTTTAGTACTTCCTGTTAAATAAGGGTCCTGATCGATAATCAGAATAGTGTCTGTTCTGGGCAAAGGTCAGAGTAGAAAGAAAAGGACTTGCAGCTGTACAAACAGATGAGGACACTGACTCTGTTTCACTCCCCCCACTTGTTTGGATATTACAGTACTTGGCGTTTCTTTATTCACCATCTGCTTTTTGTGGATGGAAGAATGAAGCTGAACTACTCAACCCATTTTTCCCATAAATGACACCATTTCCTGATTGGGTGCTCCACATGTGAAATGAAATGTCAAACAAAATGTCAAACACTGTGAGATTGCAACTCATGTTGAAATTATCATGTGTTCAAAACATCATCTTTAAAATAGCTCTAACGCTTTCACATTGATACAGAAATTTTACCATTTTGTTGATTTTAGAGGTGATATGAGGGGATGAAATGAAATTTTGTTAGTTTTTTGTTAATCGTGCTGAATCAGGATTTCTGGTGCCTCCAACAGAGAAGAGAAAGAGCAAGAAGGTCAAATCAGCGCTGAAATTTTAATGAGGTATTCAGGACAGCAACCCTCAGACCTGGTTTGTTTTAGGCGTTTATCTGTTGCATAAAAGGCTGTCGCCCCCCATCACCTGAGGGCCTTTCAGCTAGTTCTAAGAATGAATCAATAAAAGTTAATGTGTCATCAGTAAGCTATGGTAGGTCTGAGTTTAAATGAGCACTTCTCAGATTTCACACATGAAGTTTAGCTTATTCATAATGAGAAACACTTCTCAGCCTGCATAAACAGCGTAGAGTTTCTGTGAGTCTGAAGGAGCTGTCCAGAGTATGAAAAAAATCACCCTAATGATGTCACCAGGGTTATTTTATTGATTTATTTTTGGGCTGATGTATAAAAACAGAAGTGTGCATTTAGGAAGGAAGCTCCAATTAAAGACTGTGGAGCTTGACCCATGCTAGAGACTGAATTTAAGATATTCCAGCCTCTGCGGCATCAATTTTGACCTTTCATTTGTCTCATGAGATTCTCCCCATTCCCACCACTTGATGACTTTGCACCATTAAATTGCCACAGAACCCCTTATTTTTTTAAAAAAGATTTAAATTACCACCACACCATTGTCTTGAGCTTCCTGAAGAGAACATTTGAATACATTTGTAACCATAAACAAAGTCAGTGGTGTTTAACAGAAATTAATCTTAACCTTTACCAAATGAGGTAAAAGCTCACCGCAAATAATTTACCATTATGAACAACTTAGATCAGCGGTGTCTTTGTTGCATGTATTTTAATGGAAAGCGTCTCTTTTCAGCCTTATGAAAAGTTTTGACATCATGCGTGGGAATCAATATGAAAGATCATCGGCTAACTGTTATGTCACAGTTAACTCTACTTTTACCTCTCAGTCAGCAGTTTACATTGACAGCATTTTTCTTTCTGACAGTTGCACATTTCAGTCGATTTTTATTAAAATGTGGAGCTGCATTGATGTTAAGGCGTCATTTACAATATAAACAAGCATAAATGCAAATAAACAAGACGTAGGCATACAAATAGGAAATGTCATTTAAAGTAAACAAAGCTGTTGAGCTTTAAGACAAAGTGACTAAACTAAAACAAGAACAGCTAGAAGCTAAGTTGAAATTAAAAACTTAATTACCTTGAAGAGTTCACATCAAAAGTATTCACCTCCCTTGGAAGTCCTCCCCTTTTATTTATTTTTTTCCAACATTGAATCATGATAAATTTTGAGAAGAACTTCCAAAGAAAGACTCTGTCATGTCAAAGTGAAAACATTTATACAAAGTAATGCCGACTAATTACAAATGTAAAACATAAAATAACCGGTTGCATAAGCAGTCATCCCCATTTAAGCAAGTAGTGAGTCGATGCACCTTTGGCCACAATGACAGCATTGAGCCTGTGTGGCTGGATTTCATTCAGTCTTGCACATGTGGACACTGCAATTTTACCCCATTTTTCTTTGCAAAACTGCTCAAGCTCTATCAGAGCATGGAGGTTGTGAGTGAACAGCCCTTTTCAAGTCCAGCCACAAATTCTCAATTGGATTTGGGTTTGGGCTCTGAATCTGCTACTGCAGAACATTCATGTTGTCTTTACCATTTCTGTGCAGCGCTGGCTGTATGCTGTAGGTCACTGTCTTGTTGAGAAACGACATGTTCACCCAAGTCACATTTCTCTTGACGATGGTCTGCTCTGGGAAGATTTACACATGCCATATTCCTTCCATTTCTTAATGATGAATTTAACTGTATTCCAGGGGATATGCAGTGACTTGAAAATCTTTTAGCTTCATTATGTGGTTTATGCTTTTCAGTAACCTTTTAACAGAGTTGCTTGAAGTCCTCTTTTGTCCTGATGGTGTAATTATGGCCACAAGTACTGATGTACCAGTAACTGGACCTTCCTCATAAAAGTGTATTTATACTAGAGTCACTTGAGACACATTCACTGCACTCAGGTGATCTCCATTCTACTAATTATGCAACTTCTTGCACCAGTTGGCTGCACCTTAATTTGGCAAGTCATTCAAAAGGGGGTAAATATATATGCAATCCCTTTTTTTACATTTTATGTTTAATTAATTGACATTATTTTGTATAAATCAGTGTCTTCTTTTTCTATAAATTCTTGTTTAAAAAGCCAAATTAATTTGACCATAATTCAATGTTTAAAAAGCAATTAAAGGGGAAAACATCCAAGGGGGGTGAGTACTTTTCATAGATACTGTACATCTGAAGAGTAGCTGTGTATATGATGTAACAGACTTAAAAGCAAAGTCCAACATTATATAAAGCTTGACACTACAGCTTCTACACAGACAAAGAAGAAATGTTTGTTGGTGTATATGTGACCTACAGTGTCTTGCGAAGCCCCTTCTCTGTATGTTTCAGGAGGTCAATCATGAGTGATGAACTTATCTGCTGTGATTTCACACTGTCAGGAATAAGTGGACAATAATCTGTGTCAGACATGCAGTCAGTCACAGGATGCAGTGACAAGCAGAATTAAAAATATTGACTTTTATAAATCAGTGGCACTCAATATTTAAGTTGACTGCCACAAATATAATACAAAACCTGAGTGGATTGTTTGTTGCTTTAATTCTGTTCGTATAAATAATGCATGCAGAAAATGTCAGCCTGTGCAGATGTGCCGTCAGGCTGATGCTGCTGAGCAAAGTGTCAGCGCCGATCAACATTTGAGCAAATGCCTACTCACAAGACAGATAATGAGGGCCAAAGGCATTCTTTATGTGGACTAAGATCAATAATACAGCTGTTACTGTGGAGGCAAACCATCAGCTAAAACAAGCAGACAGATATAAAAGAAAAAAAACAGACAAGAGGTCACACACACACAACTGAGCTGTAAAAATGAATGCGATGAAGAGGTGTGTTGAGACCAAAGAGTACGTATCCTGAGTCTGATGACTGTAATTGTAAACAAGGGTGAAGGAAGCACAATGATCAGGTGATGACATGTGGAGGAAAACTGAGGACAAGACAAAGAACAACAGGGTCTGGATAAACTGTATTTAAAAAAAATGGCAACTACAAACCATTCAATCTCAGCATATTATGGATTATTATTGTCTGTAAATGGTGTGTAAATGCTTCTGTATGCTATGTGGTTTCAGTTTGTGTCACTAAATTGCCAGCGTGGTACAAAAAAACAACCGTGAGTTGCAGGGTGAGGTGAGGGAAGGCCAGGTTTGCGTAGTCAGCAAAAAATGTTGTGTTATCTGTCCTTCCACATCAAAACCTCACAGATCAAGGACTTTGCTTTTTTGATATTTAATTAGCTGAGTTTGCTCCTCCTGAAAAAGAAAACATTATTTTACCACTTTGAGTGTGCACACAATGCTAGGGCCTTCCCTTTTAGGAAGTATCAACGTTTTGGAAAATCTTGTTTAATTTTCGATGTAAACATTTTTGAATGACTCCAGTACATGATCAATGTCTATTTAACAAATGTTCTCTAGTCATGTCAAGCTGACTGACTTTTTGAAAAGTGAATTTAACTTCAGCATTATTTGCAATGACCCACTATAACCTCGCTAAAATCAAGTGACAGCAAAGTATTCACATCTATAAACTGATCTGAAGGACATTACAAAATCTACAATCCTGTTCATTTATAATTTAAAAAGAAACAGACTATGAATCGCTTCTAACATTTTTCTTATTGCATGGTTCCCCTATCAATATAATTTTTATTATTAATTATTATGTTTAGCTTTATTAGTGTAACCATTGTCTACTTCAGTGCGGTAACATTTTCCAGTTGCAGACTAACACAAAGGCACAGAACAAAGTTAGAAAAGTGATACACAGTGAAAAAGCTTGACAGCATCCTTCTACTTAAGTCATCATTGGCAGACTTAGGCTTTGGATGCAGGATGGGGCAGTGACAATAAAAAGATTTATTAATAAAAGGTTTGATCAGTATTTGGGCTCATTTCAGTGTGATCTGTAAATTATACTCCAGAAGTAGCAAATAATTTCTTAATGCCACACAAATCTTTCCTCTTATCTGACATTAATGATGTCATGGATGATGAAATGATGGAGCCACAGTAAATATCCATTCGTCCAAAAGCACTTCTCAGATCTTCCAGAGTTGCCTCACTGAAGGTTCCTCAATAAACCTGAAAGCTACTGTGAAAGGTATGACATAATTTTACATTTTTTGGCAAATGAGAACAAAGAATGAGGTGTTATTGGTTCAATTTGCAAATCAATGTGAACCTTAGCTCTTGCGTTGGGTAATATTGACTCTGTCAACACGACGCTTATGTGGGTCACACAGACTGCAGCTTTTCCGAGTAAAACTCAAGTATGTACGTGCTATTTCATAGGTTTGCAATTTTATCAGGATAACAGGAACTAGATCACCTTTCAGCCTGAAGTGGCTGAATAAAACAGATTTCTACTCCTCCACATCCTTAAAGTGGCAATGGATTTTTTTAAGTCACTTGTGGTTACAGGACAAGGCCCAGCTGACCAAACATGTAATTATAGTGTGAGAAAATGGTAAAAGAGGGCTAGGATAGGGATCTCCAAAAAACTTCTCTATTATTGCCAGTGGTGCAATGTAACTAAGAACATTCTACAATTTTCTGCTTCTACTTCACAGCATTTCATGGTAAACAACATACTCCATTATAGCAATATGGCAAATGTACTTACTTGGTATTTTGTAGATTCGGATTTGACTTGAAAATATGTCATTAATTTATAAAATAAGAAGCAATTCTGCTTTTAAAGCCGTCCAACACCATATAAAATAGCTACAACTCTAACATCAAGAGTTAAATAGACATTAGGGACGCACTTCCATGGAATATTTTGCAGTTGGACTTTGAAAATAGTGTTTTTAAACTTGTAAAAAGAGTACTTTCACATCGCGCTGAGGGAGCGGAGAATTCCATCCACAGTAGATAAAGCTGCTCTGACTTGTGGTCCCTGAAAAAAAAATCAATGCAATCTGCTCATAACTCTTCAATATCTGCATTTTAAACTCTCTGCTGTTGATTGTGTTGCCCTCGATGACCCCACAAAGAGCCTGATGGAGACTTAAATCCATTGATCAATCACTTAATTGCATTTCTCCTCACAGAACAGGGCAACGGGAGCACATTTCTCTGCACGTGTTGCTGTTTTCTGCTTCCCTGCATGACTTCAAAGTGTGCAAACATTTGTTAAACGGCTCCAAACGCTGCCTGTGAATTTCCATTATGTGGAAATTTCGGGGGGATGCAATCTCGTTCTCTCTGTACCAGCTAGCGCAAAAAAGTACACACCCGCGCACAAGCACACATTAGGAAACCTGAGCAAACTGTGGCATTTTATCTCCAGCCAGGGCTGCTATAAAAGCCCCAGCAGCCTCTCTGGCGCTCTGCTCAGCTCATCACAGCCGACATGAAGCCTCTCCTCTGCGCGGCGCTGCTCGGATTCCTCGGTAAAGACTTGCACTGCAAAGTCGCCTTTTTTCCTCTCTATTTCAAATCACAGATCAGTGCATTTTTACCTAAACTGACATCCATCCTCATCCACAGCCACCGTGCTGGCGGCCCCGGGCCCCGAGAAGGTGAAATGGTGCGTCAAGTCGGACGCAGAGTTGCAGAAATGTTTGGCTCTTGCAGCTGCAGCTCCCGCATTCTCCTGCGTGAAAAAAGACAACACCATCGACTGCATTATTGCGATTAAGGTGAGGAAAATGAACATTATACTACGCCCATTCATCATTAGGTATTCCTTCACAGTGCAGCCTAATTATTTAATGTCTGATCTCATCTTTTTTGCCCTTGCAAAAGGCTCATCAGTGGATACTGCGATGCAAAATGAAATCAAAATTTTGCTCTGATGACAAAAAAGAAGTGGTGACAGTAGGATTCAAATGCCTTGTAGAAATATTAGTACCACAATGCACAAATCATTACAAGTTTTTCCTGGATTTAGAATTTTACTTTCTAAAATAAAAGCAGAAAACATCAGGAAAAAAAAACATCACATCTAAAACTACTCAGTGAAAATTGGTAAAAATTAAAATTTGTAAGGATAAAAGAGAAATACTGAAGCACCACTCCTTTGAGTAAATGTATTGGATTACTTTCTACCACCACTGTGAAAAACAATCAAAGCATAAACAGAAGTATTCACTTTGTAATATATAATAGCTATACATTCATTTATGATCCTTTTAATACTGTTGCCAAGTTTTTGAAATTTCATCTTAGAAATGAATTAAGGATCCCTGATGTTTAGCCTTAATCCAACAGAGTCAGTATAGTATATATAACTGTTACCAACAAAATGCATATCAAAAGACTGTGCACCAATATTAGCACCAATAAACAAGCTGCTACTCCTGTCAGTTGGTGATAATATGTACTTTCTTGCAGGATGGTAATGCAGATGCCATTACTTTGGATGGAGGTGACATTTTCACTGCTGGACTGAACAACTACAACCTGCAGCCAATCATTGCTGAGGACTACGGCGTCTGTATGTGGTCTTTCTGATGTAATAGACACAAGCAGAATGATGGGTGCCATTATAAATAATGAACAACATGGTTTAACTGTTGAAAAATTCTTTTTTTTTGCACGCGTCTAGCTTCTGACACCTGCTACTATGCTGTCGCTGTGGTGAAGAAGGGCAGCGGATTTAACATCAAAGATCTCAGGGGGAAGAAATCGTGCCACACTGGTCTGGGCAAATCCGCAGGCTGGAACATTCCCATCGGAACTCTGTTGTCCATGAATATAATTGAGTGGGCAGGCATCGAAGACAAACCTGTGGAGGAGGGTGAGTGGCATGTTTTTATACTATCCTCAGATAAAAGCTTAAATGTTTCATTGTACTTATGATCAGAGCTGTAGCTGCCACTGAAGACACTGAGGTCAGGCCCTCAGCTTTTTAATGGAAAATTACATGTTTTAGAAAATTCAGGGGGAGTTAAATGGGCAGTGTGACATTCTGATATTGACATTTGATCCCCTTTTTTGCTTTCTTGAGTTAGAAAAGAGGATGGTCGTCCTCAACTCAAGGAGATTATTTGTTTAATCTATGCATAGGTGAGGGGAAAAATCACCCAACTGTGGTTTCCAGGGACAGAGAGGAAGTTAAAGCACCCAGCCAAGACTCACAGCCCTTCACAGAACAATGAGATGTTTATTTAAAGTCAACTCAATTCCTGTTTTCTTGGCTGACGTCAGGACATTTTTATTCTCAGCTTATTTAAATATTTGAATTTGGCTTAATATAACTTAATATAAAATTCACCATCATCTTAATGTTGTTGTTTTTTATATATATATATATATATATATATATATATATATATATATACAAGTTGGCAAATCCTTACTGAACAACAGAAAAACTAAATAAAATGTGAAAATTCAGAATAATGAAAAACACATTGAAACTGTCATGATGACTGACACTTGCAGCCTCAGCATTTCTAAAATCTTGACTTGCTTGCTTTTTGTTTTGCAGCCGTGAGCGATTTCTTCCAGTCCAGCTGTGCCCCGGGGGCAGGAACGGGCTCTAAGCTATGTGAACTGTGTAAGGGAGACTGCTCCAGGTCCCACAAGGAGCCTTACTATGATTACGCCGGAGCTTTCCAGTCAGTATCAGTTATTAATCTCTATCATTTAACGTATCTAATTGTCCCTTCAGTCTGCCATTCTGTGGTATTTTTACACTATTTGATGTTCTCAGCCTATAAGGTTGATGGAACTCTGTATCGTTCTGTTTGATAGGTGTCTGGTGGACGGTGTTGGAGATGTGGCCTTTGTGAAGCATCTCACTGTACCTGGTCAGTATGATGCCATTAAATGATTTGAATATGTTATGAAGTATTGAAACACATGAGTTGATCATTTGCTCTAAATCTGTATTTTGAAAAAAACGTACTCTCAACTTGGTTAAATGTCATGTCAAATGTGTAATTTTGCTCTGTAGTTCTCCTTTTTCCCACTACCCGCATTTTACATATTTTTATAGTTGTTTGTAACGGCAGTCTACAGACTTTTAGGAGGAACTATCACATCTTTATGACAATAACTGAATGTCATGCAGCTCCTCATTATTTATAAAGTAACAGAACTACAGACATAGAGAAAAGAGTGTTAGAGACAAACCAGCTTCCATTTTTATTATTCAAATAAATGCACTTGAGTTTGTATTGGTTTAATCAGTGCCTGGAGAGGGACTTTGAGATTCCCAGTGTTGGTTATATCAATATTATACTCCTTTGCCAAACCATAAAATTTAACAAATTCTGGTACTCAGAAGAAATGTATCTGGAACTTGAAAAAGATGTAAACTTTCTGCTATGCTGCACATCCAGATTCTGAAAAGTCCAACTACGAGCTGCTGTGCAAGGACAACACCAGAGCACCTGTCGACAACTATAAGACCTGCAACCTGGCCAGAGTTCCAGCTCATGCTGTTGTCACCCGCAAGGACGCACAGCTGGCTGAATTAATCTGGACAAGCCTAGAGGGAGTTCAGGTAAAATTCTTCTAGTTATTTATATAGATATTATTTAAAGTGATTTATACAGCATAAAGAAGAATAAGTAGCAGAGTCGAGACACTATGCTTGTATAACAACTAAGAAAAAGAATTTCAACATGCAACTTGTGTTTCAGTTGCCTCACACTGTGCTTGGTGCCTTCATAATGACTTAACTTACTTGGTGTCTTTGCAGGGCTTTAACCTCTTCTCCTCTGAAGGCTACGCATCCAAAAACCTCATGTTCAAGGATTCAACAGTGAAGCTGGTGCGGCTGCCCCCAAAAACGGACTCCTTCCTGTATCTGGGTGCTGAATACATGAGCATCGTCCGCTCCCTTAAGAAAGGTACTGAAAAAACAAGCAAGGAAAGCACACAGATCAATATAAAACACTGCAGAAAAACACATTTAGTTAAAAGACACCAGCCTGCATGTTTCTGATAATGTTTTATTTCGTTCTCCAGAGCAGACGCCAGGCACCACATCCAGTGCCATTAAGTGGTGCACTGTGAGCCGTGCCGAGACCGCCAAGTGTGACACATGGAGCATCAACACTGTGGACAAAGTTAACGGTGGAAACGCCGCCATTGAATGCCAGGAAGCCCCAACAGTTGACGAGTGCCTGATAAAGATTATGGTAAAATCTGATGGAAATCTAGAGATCTTTTTTTTTTCTTTTTGCTCCATTTTGTGGCTAATTATCTGCTGTTTAAATGGTCCTGTAGCGTAAAGAGGCCGACGCAATGGCAGTGGATGGAGGACAGGTGTACACAGCTGGGAAGTGTGGTCTGGTTCCTGCCATGGTGGAGCAGTATGACGAAGGTATGATAGCACAGGAAGCATCACATATAATCCTGTGTTTACTTTAACTTATTCTACATGATTAATACGTGCGTCTTTGTCTCTCTTCACAGGCCTGTGCGGCTCTTCGGAAGGTAGGAAATTTACCCTTGTTTTCTAGTCTTAATTATATAGAAAATTACAAAATTGATAGCACTAACGTAAAGACCAAAATAGCATTATTTTCACTCAGCTAGAACCATTGAAAAAGACAGAACAAGTGCAACATTTATCTGTTTCTGTGGCCTCAGTGGCCATGAAAGAAAAAAATCAACCTGTGTCGATTACATTAGAATAGTCAAAACACCAGATAACCGCTTGTTAGTATACTTTGTGTGCTTTATTTCCAAATAATTCTTGTTTGTAAATTAAGCAGCAATAAAATAAAGCCTTTTCTAGCCTTTTATAATGAAAAGACTAGATGACCAAACTCTAAACTGAATGAAATCAAATGAGCAAGCATGAATGACTATCTGGTGGTTTTCTGATCCATTGTGTCCTGTGCTGCCACCCTCAGCTAAAGCCTCCTCCTACTATGCTGTCGCTGTGGTAAAGAAGAGCTCAGGGTTGACCTGGGAAGGCCTGAAGGGCAAGAAGTCCTGCCACACGGGCATCGGCAGAACAGCTGGCTGGAACATCCCCATGGGTCTCATCTATGAACAGACAAAAGACTGTGACTTCAGTAAGTGACTTCTTGAGGCTGAAATTACAAATATGCAATGAAAAAAAAAATACAGTGCTGCACAGAGCAATCTGTGTGTGTGTCTTGGTTATTATTATTAATTAATTTGACATGTGTTCAACCAAAACTATAATATTTCCCTCACCTTCAACCTAATCATGTAGCATTTTGGTGTTCTCAGTCGAAAACTAGATAATTGTTATTCTTAAGAGAAGGTGTCGCTCTTTTTCAGCCTCTGACTGCGTCTCTTCTTCTCCTCAGCTAAGTTCTTCAGCAGTGGCTGTGCCCCCGGAGCCGACCCCAACTCTCCATTCTGCAGTCAGTGCGCCGGCAGCGGCAAAGCTGTGGGAGACGAGTCCAAGTGCAAAGCCAGCGCTGATGAGCAGTACTACGGCTACGCTGGAGCCTTCAGGTACAGTGAGAGGCTGAAGTGTCTCTGCATTAAAGCTGACAGAAAGGAAACATCTGGCATTTTAAAAACTCTGCGCTACGTGTAAAGTTTAAGACGGTAGGTAAGTAGTTAGTAACCAGAAACTACTGGCCTATAGCTCAGTAAAGCTGATTAATTCATATGTTGTATCACTTAATTTGCATGTAGATAAAAATGATTTTCCCAAGAAATAGTTTAAGCAAAGAAGATGTTCCTGTAATATTAGTGTTATTATTGATTAGGGTTATTATTATTATTATTATTATTATTATTATTATTATTATTATTATTATTATTATTATTATTATTATTATTATTATTATTAATATTAAGTGGTAGTAGCATTAGTATTAAGCTTTACATGTGCTAATAAGTGCTTTCTTAAACTGGTTTGCCGCAGTCAGTCAGATTCAGCAGTGTCTGCCTCAGAGATAAGATTTGTCTTACTGCAGATTTATGATCTAGTATTACCAGCAACCTTTTGTTTTTAACTTTAGCTGACAGTAGACTTTAGTTGGGCACGTGCACTTCTGGATGTATTGTAATGCCTCTCTTATGGATCTGGGACGATGTTTCTGCCATCAGGGTTTTTATGTATGTATGGCAATAGCAATAATAGAGTTAACAGGTCAAAGATATGCACAGTTCATAGTATATTTGTATAGGTGTATAGAGCCTACGCTGAATACACGAGAAAATGTGTTGAATTGGAAAACTGAGTGATGCACAGTTTGAATGTGATATTTTGACTTTCTCCTTTTAATGTTTCTATCTTGGTCAGTAACTGATTCAGCACAACGTAACGTATCTTGTTGCTTGTTTCTGTATTGTAAGCTAGCTGCCTCAGATTCCTGCTCCAGTTACAAGACACGGACATGACTGTTATTGACGTTTTTATCTCACACTTTGCAAGAAAGCACATTTTTAAAAAATAATATTAATTACTCCTCCAGAGAACCTTCAAAATTGTCTTCAATATGTTTTTCATGTCATTATAGATGCCTGGTTCAAGATGCTGGTGATGTTGCCTTCATTAAACACACAACCGTTGCAGAAAACAGTGATGGTAAGAGTCCAACGCTGACCTGTTTTCACACCATTGCCCTACTGTTTTCAGTTACCTTAAACGTTCATCTAAACTCTATCTCACCTCGTTTTTCCTCAAAGGTGTTTCTAGCCCAGCATGGGCTACAAACGTGAAGTCCAGTGACTACCAGCTCATCTGCCCTGGGAAGGCACCAATGGAAATCACTGAATACGAATCTTGTCACTTGGCTCGGGTGCCTGCACACGCTGTGGTGACTCGCCCAGAGAGTCGAAGTGAGGTGATCCGCATCCTCCAGGAACAGCAGGTCGGTGGCAAATTTTGAGATCAGTTCTAAGTTTTGGATACATGGAGTGGAACTACATTTTGGAGAGGGAGGTTACTACCACACCTTATCAGCATTTTAAGAGAACATCTGCATCGCCGTTTGATTAAATTGACACTGAAGTGCTAAAATGTAATATTTTAAACCTTCCGCTTTTGTTTGGAAACCTGGATCTTCAATTTGCCAAACAGTGGCATCAAATCCTGACAGCTGAGAAACTAAATTCAGTAAATGAGCCGCATTTTGCTTGAAACACATTTAAAGGGATTATCAAAATAGTTGCCACTTCATTGCCTGACAGTTTACTAATTCATTTACCTAATTTAATCACTGGCCCATTGATTCTGAGTGTGTGATGCTCATTCACAAACAAACAAGCTGTTAATCAAATTACCACAAACTGGCTGATTTGAAAACTGATTAAGGATCCATGCCTCAGAGCAGCCTCTTTGCCTTTTTGGGTAGTTGGTGTTTTATTCGTCTCCCACACACCAGAGAGATGAATTAGTCAGCCGGAAATGCATCAACAAATTTTAACAATCAAAGAATTCAGTCCTTGTTTCATCTTGTGACCACATTTTTTTTGAAGAATCATAGTGTTTCTGCAGATCAATTTTGTTGAATATTTGCAATTTGCTTTTTATCAACTAGAGATGAACACCTCATCTCTAGCGCTAAAGTTAGTTTTTACCTCTTAACCACACTGGATAATGATAATCTGGCTCTAAAAAACTGCACACTATGGACATACAGCAGGGTATCAAGTACAGTTGTCAAACTCGGATATAAATTTCAGGATCAAAAGCTAAAATTGCCAGTTTTTGCACAATTTTTTTACATAAGCAAAGTAAAAGCTATTGATTACTTTTGCTGATATGATATATAATAAACGCCATTACGGAAAATCTGACATTTTTAATCTTAATATTATTCCTCCTTTACAGGCCAAGTTTGGAACCAGTGTCAGCGATCCATCATTTAAAATGTTCCAGTCCGATCAAGGAAAGAACCTCCTCTTCAAGGACTCCACTAAATGTCTGCAGGAGGTTGAGGCTGGAAAATCCTACGAGCAGTTTTTGGGATCAGAGTACACCACTGCCATGTCCTCGCTCAGACACTGCAGTCAAACTACTCCAGGTGACTGCTGCTCAAATCAAATACAATTCAACGTATGAGCAATGAACACAAACATTCTGATAATACTTGTGCCCTGAATTCACAAATCCATTTTTTTGTCTTCTCTACAGATCTGGAGAAATCTTGTACTTTTCACTCTTGCCAACAAGCCTAATGGTGGCGTTGACCGCACGGCGCCTCAGTCGGCTCTCAGTGATTCATCCACCTTACCCACACTTCCTACACTCGACCCAAAAATTGCTTTGAGTCTTTTCTTACTAATCTACTTGTAGACCTGTTTTCTAAAGAACAATCAACTCACAGCTACTCCAGCCTGCAGATCAACAGTCACATCCACATGTAGTTATTTTCATGCTGTTGAAACTAAATGCTACACTGCCTTTGTTACTGAATCAACTGTGTTTTGTGACATGTCTGACTTTTCTCAAATAAAGCCTTTTAAATGCTCTTTTATGGTGGCAGCATCTTCTTTTTAACAATGTTTCAAGCATTTTTTCTTAAATGCCTTCAAATAAAGAGACAAAAGTATAACATTTGCAACCAAATTTGCTAGAAAACAACAGCAACAACAACTAAATTCTGGATTATTGTTGTAATGTAACTTTAAACCTTTGCTGTAAAACACTCTTGCAATCTGAAATGTGCTGTGTGTGTTGGCCAATAACTTGTATTCCAAGAAGTAAAACACCATGTTAAGAGACTGAATGAAAGATTTATTATAACTAAATAATCACTCATACTCTAATAATACTCTCACAAGTTATTTCACAAACTACCTTCACGTCATGGTATTTCCAGCCAGTATGATTGCACATGAATGCACCATTCTTGCAGCTCCCCTCAGCCTTCACCTTGAGCTGCATTCCCACAGCCTTCAAGGGGGAATAAATAATATATACACATCATTCAGAGGGAATCTATATTTTAGTGAACAGCACAAATAATATGGGACACTGTGCTCTTTGTCTGCTCCAAAAAAGCCCTCATAAAAGCTCCACGAAATCCAAAATCTGCTTAATATCCTGCTGTTTAAACAGCCTGAAAATCCCACTGATGCCCCAGTAGTGGTAACTTAGCTCAATTTAAACATATTTGGAAATATGTAACATACATAATGGAATGATGGACATTATTTTCATCGCTTCAGTTAGTATTCTTATTTGGCTCACAAGTAATGATTATTTTCACTATTGAGTAATCTGCTGAATGTGTTCCTGATTAATCATTTGGCAGAAAATAGTAAAACTTGCCTGTAAAAATTTCCCTTTACCCTTTATTAAGTAAACTGTGCAAAATCCAAAGATATTCAGTTTAAGAGAAGCATCAAATCCTGACATTTGATAAGTTAGACCCAGTAAATGTTTGGCACTTAGTGTGAAAGATAATTAATATTATTTGAATTAATCATTGACTATCACTCATTTTCTAATACCTCAAAGAGAAGAAGATCAACCGACTGGTGAAGAAAATGAAAGTTCTGTTATTACATAATCAGAATAACTGCCTGTGGGTTTCCCTGATTACTTCCATAATCAGTATTCCTCTGCATATTAACCATATAAGGTATAAATGGTTACTTTACATAAAAAAGTAAAAGAGAAACTTGAAAAATCTACACACAGATTTTGTGTGTGTGTGTGTGCTTCCAATCGACTTGTATGGAAGTTTAGTTTTGGTAAGATTCAAGCTCCTCTACATACACTGAAGTTCAAAAGTTTGGGGTCACCCAGACAATTTCATGTTTTCCATGAAAACTCACATTTATTCACGTGGTAACATAATCATACAAGGGTTTTCTAATCATCAATTATCATTTCAACACCATTAGCTAACACAATGTAGCATTACAACACAGGAGTGATGGTTGCTGGAAATAGGCCTCTGTACCCCTATGTAGATATTCCATTAAAAATCTGCCATTTCCAGCTAGAATAGTCATTTACCACATTAACAATGTCTACACTTTATTTCTAATTAATTAAATATTATCTTCACTGGGAAAAAACAGCGTTTCTTTAAAAAATAAGGACATTTCTAAGTGACCCCAAACTCCTGAACGGCAGTGTAAGAGTGATTTTTAAAAAAAAACTGTATATCAACATCATACCTACAATCTTCATAATAAATAACACTGTAGGGCCTTAGCTATAATATTTATTATGGTCAGGTAATATTGTATTTTATATGATTTCTATTGTGTTTTAATCTTTAGTATGTAAATTACTCAGGTAAATTCCTCCCATAAATAACACTTTATTTTCTATATATTGCAACGTGTTAGGTTAATTCATAACGCCAGTCTTATTTTTCTACCACAGCGACTGTTGCTTTAAATGTGCCGCATAAATAACGATGAGTTGAATTGACAATATAAGGTGATTGTGAGCTCCATGTTGATCAAATGGTTCAGGCGCCTGTATCACATGACCGAGGAAACGGCATCAAATTTTAATTTCCCCGGAAGTTACCCATGCGACTTGGAGGCGCACCGGCTCCATCCAGCAGAAACGCCGCACTATGGCCTCGCTCTGAGCCTCCTCATACGACACTTGTGTACATACCTAACCGGCAATCCGTCACCATCGACGCCTTGATCATGGACCTCCGGTCCAGAGGCTTTTTTCGGGGCCATCGGAGTTGTCAATAGTACTCCCGAAGTACTATATTATTTGATTTTGAGCACTGTCACTTTTGCACGCCCTGGGATTTAAACCGAAGTGACAGTTGTAGCACTCACCCCATCTGCCGGTTAGCTAGCTAGCTCGCTAAGTCAACAGCCAAGAAGGGCATCACTTTTCTGTTGGAGTAAAGGACAAGGAAACTACAACACCACTACTTTCACTAACAGAAGACTGATCAGAGGCCGACTCCCCGAGTTCCTATCTTGCAACACAGTCAAAACTGATTCCTGGTAAGAATAAAACCAACATACCGCGTTATTGCTAGCTGGAGCTACACCCGGGCTTCATTTTGTCAAAGGCACACAGGCTAGCTGCTGTTAGCTGGTTGAACAGGCCCTGCCGGCTGTCCGTCCACACACCCGGACAGCTAGTCGGCTAATCTTAGCCAGAACACGAAAACGGGAAAACATAATTCAATCTGAATGTTTATTCGAGTGACTGCTTAGCTAAAGTTAGTGTGATGTTTGCTGAAATGACAGCCGGGGTTATTCGCTCTTGAGGCTAATCTCCAGTTGGTCACCGTTTATCACAGCAGGCTCGGTGAGGCACCGATAGTTAGCCCCAATGCTAACTGGTTCATGGTTTAAAAGCGATTTTAACTGTGTTCGGAGACAGCGTGTATATGTCAACAATCAGACTTATATCTGGACTCATTTGGCTTGTTGCCACAATATTAGCCGACTATAACACTGAATGCCAGGGTGATGGTTTCATATGATCGTGGAGTTTGCTGGGCCTCTGTAATTAAATACACCTCGGAGGACAGGGCTGGGCTAAACTGCTAGCTAACATTGACCAACAATAGCTTAACTGTAACTTAACCTAATCGGTCTCGATGTTGCAACATTATTGCCAGAGCCGGTTTATTTGCCCTGTATGAGTCCTTGTTGTTAACATATCATCTCTTAACACAGTAAAACTATAATATAGAGCTCTGTGTACGTTAAGGTTAAATGTGGACTCAGCCACGTAGCGTAACTAAGTAAAATGTCTGTGATAGTAGGACACGTAACGCTAGCCGGCTGTAGGCTAACGATTTAACCCGTTTCGGCTGGGAAAGCTGCCATGTTAGCGGGCCGGTAAAATGTATTTTCTCCCGTATCTTAGCTAAGACACGATGTTAATCTTTTCATGAGTACCTGCCATATTTAATCACGCCTCATAAGCCTGTTAGCCATCAGTACTGGCAGAACCATATGGTAGCATTGTGCATTGATGCCCTGTCTAAAAGAAGCATGGCAGCGGCTAGCAGCTAACCATAGTTCCTGTGTCAGCAGGTGGATGGTGTATGACACGTCTGCTCGTAGTATTCATTATTTTTTAATTTACAATGCTTTAGCCGTTCCATTACCCACACAACACTTGCTCTGATGCGCAGTCACGCTTGAAATGGATGTCGAGTTGACGTTATTTGAATTGGTTATTTGCACATGTAGCTAGCACAACGAGGGCGCACTGAAGCCACTGTTAACATAGTAAATGAACTTTGACCTGAGGTATCCATTTTCTTAAATTTACTCAAAACCAGACAAATCTCAACATTCTGATGGTATACGTATAAACTTGAAATAAATCTCTAAACCGTTTTAAGTAACACCTCATTAATGTGTCTCCCATTTGTCAGGCAAAGTCTCCTTATTTTGGAGGGATTCGTAACCATCACAGTCCTTATTCGATTAATCAGTGGAAGGTTTTGAGTGGATGTTAAAATACATGAGTGCATCACAAACTGATTGTGAGAAGGAATCTAGGAGGGACAGTAACACTAATTCCACATAAGACTACAGGCATGGGACGAGCAATATGCAAGTGAATAAGACTGTGGGAGGGGGTGTTGTTATCATAGGCGAAACCACAGACCACACCCTCCCTGCTTGGTTAGATGTTGCCACACTAAAGGTTTTCATACAGTGTTGTTTGATGTCTAATCTGTATGGCTGTAATAGTCATGTTTAATTAAGATGTGCTACCCCATGCCTCAATTTGAATTTTGCCATTTCTTGCTCCTCTCTTCCTCAGAAAGGCTGGCAACACACCGCCACCCTAATGCAGAACCATAAAAGAACGTGAAATGAACAAACCACCACAGCCTATAACGGGACCTACCTCTGTCCCAAACCCTGCCCCTTCCCCTGGATTGACACAGGTGAGACGCACTGCCCAGGTGGGATCTCAGTTGTTTTGGTAGATTATATTTCAGTAACATTTGTTTTTCACCATTCTTTCCTCTAAAGGCTGCTTACGGCCCTGGACAACCTCCTTCTCTTGTTTTTGCCACCCCTCCACCTCCACAAATGAACTCTGCACCACAGCCAAGACAGGTATTGTTCCTAGCATGATTTATTTTTTTCTTCAGCTCAGGTTTTTGCGTTCAGTGTCTTAGTATGTGATCTGTATGAGAACCCTCTCTTTCCTGCTTTTTCACATGGACTTCTGACATGGCTTCTTCTGCTATAAAGCTTTTGCTAATTGTGTGTGTGTGTTGTAGCCTGTTTGCCTTCTTTCTCCTTGAATGTCAACCTTGTCTTCTTTCCTCTCTTCTGCTGTTCTCCCAGTTTGCTGCAGGGCCCCGTACTTTACACCAACAGGTACTAACACCCCTCACTTTCCCTTACATCCCCTCTGTCTCCTTAGTGTAGTGCATGTTTTCGATCCACAAGTTTGGGAATTAGATGAGAACGCTGTAGTTTTTATTAGTGTTTCCAGAGTCCGAGTAATGTCGAATTCCACATCTCATGCTAGAAATGCATAATTTTCTGTAGCAAGTTGCATAAGTCTTTAGTTGAATGTGAGTCACAATGTTTTAAAAGTAGAATTTACCTGTTATGTATTTATTTTTTCAATTTACTCCTTTACTTATTTTGCATTTACTTGACTTTTTTTTCTCCCAAAACTTCTCTGCATTTTTAGCACATTGTCCCAAAACCAGTCTGATATGACAGAAGAACTGATAACAATTTCATTTCATTCACAAATCATTGAATTTAGTTCAAATCAAAATGAGAATTGGCTTTTTTTTTTTAAAATTTAACCTTAAATTATCATGACGTACATTACCTTTAGACTTCTTACGTCTGTAAGGTGGAGCGAGTTAAATCTTGGTCTCAATCTGTCAACCGTTCAATATCAGCTTCACTTGCATCAAATTGTGCGATAAATGCCTTTTAAATCGTAATGCGACAGTGTAAATGTAAAAAAAAATACAGCTGAGAGTGATTATATATAAGTCAGTGTCATTCATTTGCGCTGCTCTTTTTGAAAATTCTACTTGACCAAAGATTTCTTCAGTTTCCAGTGTCACACAAGCTTTTTTGTTTTGCCTCCATCATTTTGGTTTGTGTGTATGCGTATACATTTCTATAACCTTTAGTTGAAAGTAATATTTCTGATATATCACTGCAGCCAGTATTTATGATATCCAGTCATTTCATGCTGTACTCTTATTAGGATGTTTCTAGTCACCCTATGTCCAATGTGGCTGTCATTGGACGTGTGTAACAGTGCAATCTTTCGCCACCGTTTTGGATTGATGACCACAGATTTAAGCACATTTCTCTCATATTTTGCGTCTCTAGCAGCGCCAAATCGCACAGTGCAAAGGAGCCTTTAATGGGGGTCAGCTTAAGACTTTAATGTTAAAGTGAATTAATCTGTGGTACCTGCAGCATTTTAACAACTGTTTTCTGCATGTGCCTGCAGCCCTTAAAATGATTTTTTTTAAACAACTCAGAAGTGGGACCCACAGGACTGGAGGGGATCCTGCTTGTGCAGACCTGTGTAGAACTGCATGTGCATCTATGGTCGTTTGAGCTTACTGTTCATGGCTGCAAGATACACTGCTGCCTCTCATACTCTTCCTTCTTACACTTTGTAATCTCAACCTTCCTCATTGTCTCTAGTCCTCATTTTCACCTTAATCTCACTCCCTCTCTTGCTCTCTGCTCATGTGTTGCGCGGCTGAAGGGTGGATACAGAGCATTGCAGGTAACGGCTTTTCTCTTCGCCCCCCTCCTCCCCCCTCTTAACTTGGGCTAACCTCAGTGTGGCAGGAAGGCATGACTTCCAGTACAGTTTAGACTCCATGTTACTCAAAAAACCTGAACATTATGTACAGGTTTGCAGAAGCTTTAAGTATATTGTTTCCAGCTGAGATTAGGAATGTGTGCAACTGGACACACGGACACAAGCAAAAATGCTTCAACATTTTCACACATGGGTTAGGACTACCACAGTTAAAACACTGAATGCACTCACACCCAGCAACAAGTCTGCTTCGGCCATGTTACATCCCGCTTTTCCTCCCTTCCCCCTCATCTATTTCTCCAGAGTTACTATCAGAACCGACCCGCCATGGCCACCAGTGCTCCAAGGGTGCAGACGAGTAGTGGCCCTCGACCTGTTGGACCTGCTCACGTCTACCCACCCAGCTCCCAGATGATGATGATTTCCCAGCAGCAGCTGCCTTTCGCTGGCTCTCCTCAGGGATACTTCATCCCCCCTGGACAGGTCAGTTCACATTCGTTATGGTGTACACATATTATTGCTCTTTCCAGCCACCTGCGTCATCATTTAAATATATTTGTTTTGAGGAGTAAGGCATTTTGTATTACCTGCAGATGTGCTCTTTAGTATAGGTTGTACACCAGCTCTTATACAATGATCTTATTACGTTCAGAGTTTTTGTCAGGTTGTCATGAGTTTTAGAGATAGTCAGCCTTAAAGTTGTTTAAGAAGCCAGCTTTACCCTACAGAGTTTTCTGATGGCTTCTTTTACGTGTATTGTTGCCACAGAGGAATTTAATTCTTTCTCAGTAAAAATGAATCAAAGCATCTGCTTGTGAAACGGGCCAGCAGCGAAGCGTTAACGGTGTCATATAGTATCATGAAGGGAAGCTCAAAAATACAGTCACAGCCAGAGAAAAATTATTGTGACTGCTTCTTAGAACCTGACAAGAGAGTGCGTGAGAAAGTAACTGTAGAAATTGACTGCATTTGAAAAACCTGTTTGGGCATGCTACACAAATGTTCCAAAACCTCTGTGAGAAAAAGGGAGGGTAATCTTGTATCAGAGTGCGCATGTGGTTTGTTACTCTGGATATAGCAGAGAGATGCCTGAAACTCTCACATCTTAAATGTTTGTTGTGTTCCTGCAGTACCGACCCCCGTACATGCCTCCTACCCAGCAGTATCCTGTGACCGGCAGTACAGCAGGCTTCTACCCAGGAACTAGCCCTGCTGAATATCCTGGTTATGGTAAGGGTTTTTGAAGAATAACAGCAACCAAGCACAACCACAGACCACAAACAGAATGTTTGTCAGGTAAAAGGGATGAAGTCTCAAACACAAGTCTCCTAAATTTATCAGAGATTTAAAGTTGGAGTTCAAGTTTAATCCATATGTGGATGTGTTTATTGTTGGGTGCGTCGTGGTTTTGCTTGGCTGTTTGACATTTTTAATGGAATCAAACCTCTGCTCTTTGTGGTGAACTGCCAGCTGCATGTAGTCTGGCTTGATTCTGCTTTGGCCTGTGTTCTTTCTATCTGCAGTCTCACCTGACACTGCCTTACAGGTTCCATGAAATGACTTTGAGACCATCATTTTCTTCCTTTTCATGTGTGTCCACATACAACAGGAGGATCAGGTGGGATTCAGTGTTATCTGGAGCCTGACTTGAATAATAATGAATTAAAGAAATAGGGAGGGGAAGAGACTCGCAAAGAAAAATGTGAACAAAACATCCAAGACCACTGCACTTTACAATTTAGAAGCATTTTCAGTAAATGCTACCCAAACACACCTCTGCCCTGTGTTACTGCTGCAAAAACTGTTTTACTTTACAACTATTCTTGCATAGATTTTATTTTTTTGAAACGTTTGATGGAATATATTAAAACCTGACTCTGTATTGGCTCGTGCACACACAGACTTGAGTGCGAGATGTTTCAGGAAACAAAACCTAAAACTTTCCAGGAAGTAAAGCAATTTAAAATCCAATGCGTATTGGCACATGAGAAAAAGCTACAGGCAGGAACACAGGGCAAGAGGACGGTGCAGGCATCGTTCATTTCATGGGACCTTCTTAACACCCTGCTTCCTCTGGATCCTCTCATTAACTCATTCTGCATCTGTCTCTTCCTGCCCTCTCTCCTTCTTTCCTCCCTCTCCCGTCCCTCACTCCCTCCCTCTCCTTTGCTGCGTTGGTTCAGAGCCCTCTCTTGCTGCGAGGGAGAGGCGGGGTGGTGGAGGGAGAGGGGGCGGGCGAGAGAACGGCCGTCTCTCTCTCCACGGTGCTCCTCTCACCTCCCAGCGCTACCCCGGTGAGTAGTGTGTGTGCTTGTGTGGTGGTCAGCAGGCTTCAGTGGCAAAAATCTCTGTGGCACTTCTTGTCTCTAATCGTGTCGTAAATGATTTTTTATTTTTTATTTTTTTTTGGTAACACAAGTGTATAACAACATGCAGATGGTGACATACACACAGTAATAGGGGATAATTGTATTTCCAGAACATCTATAGCAAACACGCGGAAAAACATTGAATTATTTTGATAATTTTTTTTGTGTGTGTGTCTAGGATTTATTTTTTACTCTTTTTTGCCCATCTCTTATACCACAAATATGCAGTAGAGAAGTTAGGAAATTCTGTTAAATGTTTAAATTAATATTGTTAATAGTCAAAAAAAAACCATCAAATCACCAAACCCAAACTGGTTGGGCTCCAAATTATTCCACCTTCCACATTTAATGTGTCAGATTTGTAATAAATGACGAATTTTTAAAGATCAATAACAGAAAGTGGATTTATAATCATAATCTATGAGGTAATGTTGACTGGGTTTATTTACTACAAATAAACTTTAGCAGACTACCTCTGTCCAACTTTCAGTCTGGATCTAAAGGTTTTTAAGGCCAATTCATAGTGTCACAGAATGACACCTGGGATTATTCCTGAGGTGTGCCGAGCACACTGGGTGGACATGGTACACGATTCCTTGAGAATTTAAGACTTTGCGCTGTTTTTGGACTGCGTCGATAGAAAGCATGTATTAATCAAAGCACCTCCAAAGTGTAGCTGCTGCTGCTTCCTTTACAACTCTTAAATGACAAATTATGAAGGCGTCAATCGTGGTGAATCTCTTTGCATAGCTTCACTTCAAAACAAACTGTTGTTTTAAGCACCATTCGTCTTTGTGGAGTTTCAGCTGTCAGTGTCTTTGCAGTGTCCACACACAGTTTGGGGCTGCAGATGCGTAGCGAACCTCGCGGACTCTCACAAACTTGGGCAGATGATAAAATTTACATCGCGTGGACTCTTGTGGGAATGCAGAGACCTAGAATTGGGCATTGCTCTCAAAGCCGGACAACCAGAATAGTTGAGGCCTATGTTTCATTCCAAATTCATTCAGTTAAACAAATCCACAAACCCGCGTGGAGCGGAAAAATCATAAAAAGAGTCTCATGGAAATGTGACAATACAAGCATACAAAAAGAACATGGAAGAATTTGGAAATCAAATGGCAAGTACAACTACATATGTGATGCTATTCAAAGTGTCTAAAGAATAAAGCGCTTTATTTGAAATCCACAGGAAAACCCCTTTTTACAAAATGTTTTTATTGGAATTCTAGATCTTAGTAAAAAGGATGGTTTTGTCCTTCAGCAAATGCCAGATCTTCTCCAGACCTAACACATGAATAGATCTCTGTCTCCTAATGTAGCAACTCACGGAGAGCGTTTACACATTGGTGTCTTAGAGATTCATTTAAATCTCATGTCCCAGATTTTTTCCACTTAAGGGCAGTACGTTCAGTCTTGCACCAGGTGGAATCAGAACTGACCCTGCACCCAAGAGCCAAGTATTTTAATCTGTATTAAATGATGTCTGGTGTTACCCAATCTGAGGTTCTTTCCCAGCTTTCATAGTCACATGGACTACTGTGACGTAGCAATGTCGCTTGAACACACAGCACATACATATATATACTAATTTGCAAGTATATTTATCTCATTTGAACACGTTTATCCACGCACAAGTTCATATCCACACAGATAAATTCTTAGTATGGAGGTACTGAGGTTTTTTTTGTGTGTGTGTGTGCGACGATATATTGAGAAATGCACCTTTATCCATTATACAGCAATTACATCCAAAATTCCCACAAACTGCTTTTCAAGGTTTTTCATGAAAACATGGCAAATACAACATTTTTGATTATAGCTGCACGAATAATGGAATCTCACACGTCCCCAATTTCTTTCGCTTTTTCTAACAATTTTTTTTTCCTTCTGCCTTTACAGCAGGAGCATACTATCCAGCGCAGCCACAGTATTCTCCATCAGTCCAGCCTGCACCAGTCATGATGAACCCCACCCAGCAACAGCAACAAGCCCCGCCTCCTCAGCAGCCACCGGCACAGTCACAAGGCCCACCAAAGAGGGAACGCAAACCGGTAGTGTGTCCCAACAAAAAGGCAGGGCACCTCTTGTCTGAGGTCAAAAAAAAAATTTGAATGGGGGTGAAAGTGTATTGTCTGTTCAATGTGGAACTTTCCCTTTTACCTGAAAATAACAATAGTATTTTTCATGATGGGTGGCAGCTATAGTTCAGTAGAGACAGGATCCTTGTGTAGTCTTTGTATTTTATTGTCGGAGACATATTTTGTGGAAACTTGACCGACGTTTTTTGTCTCTCTGACAGATAAGAATACGAGATCCCAACCAGGGTGGGCGTGATATCACAGAGGAGATCATGTCAGGGGGAAGGTCAACTACGACACCAACTCCCCCACAGGTAAGACTTCACTTTTGGAAGGCTGGCTTGTATTGACTCAGTTACACTCTGTTCATACACAACGATGCTTGTGTCTATAATGAAGGGCAGAATTGTTTCATTGACTATAATACTGACTTTAAGAAAGGATTTCATATGATTTATGGATAATGGTAGAGTGTGTCTTATTTTAGAAATCTTAACTGCTATCAACTACTCTGTACCTACTTGAAGTATTGTATGTATGGAAAATCTAATCAATTAAAAGCACAGTGAAATACAAAAAGAGGTGTAACTGTTAAAACTCCAGTTGTAAAATACGTCGCCCTGGTTTGCTCTGACTTCTGTTTTGTGTTCTTGTAGTTTAAGGGACTTTTTCTTGAAGTGACACGAAAGTATTTCAGTTTGTACTGTTACAAGAAAGTAGCAAAAAATGCACATTAGGAATTATTGCTGTTTACATAATTTAAGACAGGAGAGAGAGTTGGTCTATATGAACAAAGCACACATTGTTGGAGAAAACAAAGCACCCCTTTGAAATTCTTTACATGCCAGCTCCCAACTTGTTTATTCTTCACAAAGGTGATTGCGTGTTTTTACATCTTTGTGTTAGCATCTCATAATAGGCTCAGCTCAAATCGACCACAGTTTTATTTAACAAGCAATGCCAAGTCAAAGCAAATACACACAAATATGCACTGATATTATGAACAGAAGTAACATTTTTATGCTAATTTGTTTTAACTTGAAAGTCACCGGTCTGGTAAAAACGTGTAAATTAAATTATCCTTTATTAGGATTTGCAGTTCAGTAACATAAAAAAAACTTTAAAATAACCATGTTGAATCAATACAGTTTGATATAATCCCCATTGAAGTGATAATTGTTAGAAAAATTACATTGCAGACATGTGGTAATGAATCACAATGACTGTGTGTAGATGTTCCTAATTACCATTCAATGTGGTGTTTGTTAATTTTAATCAGAGCTTTTAAAAGAATTCTAACTACTGCTTTGTGATTGCAGGCCTCCACAACAGATGGAAGTCCTGTACAAACCAATGGGGAAGTTGTACAGCCTGTCACTGGAGTGACAAGAAGAGGTGATTACAGTTTCTCGATTTTAATTTGCTGAAAAATGCTCAATGGCTGTGTTCCACATTTTCCTTATTGTGTGATTTTTTTCATGTTTCACGCTGTCCAGATGAAAACGCAGAGCTCCCTGGTAGTGCTGAAACGCCTCCACCTCCTGCTACAGCAAACACAGAGCCTGTGCTGGAGGCCAAACAGGAAACGGACAGCCAAATAGCACTGCCTACTGAGCTCGCTGCACAATCTGTAGCTGCTGCAGCTGCTACTGAGGTGCCATCCCCATTGATAAAGGACCAGCAGCCTCCTCCTTCCCTCCCTGCAGGAGCAGCATCTACCACTCCACCTGCTGAGGCAGTAAATAAAGTCACAGCGAGTGTTGGTGACACGGTAGATGCCCCTGTTGGACCTTCAGCATCATTAGCAGTACAAGAAGCACCTGTGAAAATGGAGAAACCTCAGGCTGCTTCAGAAGAGGAAGAAATAAAAACAGAGGAAGTCAAGAAGTTGGAAAAAGAAGAGCAGGTGGCCAGCTCCAAGTTGGAGCCTGCAATTGAGATTTCAGCAGCAGCAGCGACAGTTACTCCTGTTAACCTGGCAAAAGAAGAAGCAACTATAAAGACGGAGCCGGACGTTTCCCAGCCTCCTCCCTCTGCAAAGGAACCTGTTGCTGCACAGACCCAGAACGCTGACCTGAACTCTGCCCCCGAACCTGAGCCCACACCAGTTGAAACGGCAGAGCCTCTTCTCTCCAACGGCCTTCCTCAGGAGCCTGAAGAACTGTCTGAGGATATGGCATTTCCAGACACTACATCCCATAACAAGCCCGCCGCTTCTCAATCTCAGGAATCCACACCTGTGGCTAAAACAGCAACACCAGCCCAGGAGGAAGAAGAGGAGGAGAAGAAAGAAGAGGAGTCGAAGAAGAAAATTGAGGATGCCCCTCCTGCCTCTGTTAGCTGCCCAGAGGAATCTACTATGCAAGGTACAGAGGAGACAATTCTCACTCGGATTTCAGATTGCCATATGATTCACAATGTTTGACGTGGGATTTTAATGTTAACACATCTTTCTTTTCTTGAAGCTGCTACGTCTGTGCCAAAGAAGAAGAAGAACATGAAAGAGCTCAACAAGAAGGAGGCCATTGGGGACCTCCTGGATGCCTTCACAGAGGTGTGTGTCAGCTCAGATGACAGCTTGACTGCAAGTATCACACAGACACAGTGTTCAAAAGCAGTTTCAACTATATATAAACAGTAGCGAAAACACTACATTCTCTAAAAAAAAAAAAAAAAAAGTAGCTTTCAGGTAATTGTAATATTTCTCTTCCTGTTTGCAGGAGCAGGTCGCCAGTCCTGCTTCTGAACCCTCGACCACTCAGGCCAGCCCTCCAGCTCCAGCTGAACCTTCTGCTGAAGTGGCTGATGAGACCTGGGAGGAGAAGGAGGACAAGCAGAATGCCGAGCCTGACAGGCCTAAAGCCACACCTGAGCCAACAGAGCAGAAATACCAGTACAAAGAAGGTAAGTTATGGCTTTGTGCAGTGAAATGATATCAGATTTTGTGATGTGCACCTGTAGATACTGTGTTGATGTAATAACAGTAATGTGGCACACATTTGCCGTCCAGTGACATTTTTGCGCAAGATCTCAAGATGCATATGTTCAAAGGATTTTAGTTGGTTTATTTTCAGTTAGAAATTGGTCTTCTTTGCCATTTTTGGTTATTTATATTATTTTAGTTTTTAAAAATGGATTATCTTCTCTATCCTGTCTTGCTTATTGCATACATTTTTGTTGTTGTTAGTCAACAAAGGTTCTTTTCAAATGGGCTCTACAAAAGACTTGATTTACCAAAACCATGTGGAAGGTGTCATATCCATAAAATTAAGACTAAAAATGTGATACATTTTATTAAGGAGCTTATTCCCGATACTTTACCGATGAAATTGTGTAGATGGGCTGGATTTTGGATGCTAACATTCAAGTCTGAATATGAATTACAGTTCTGAATGAAATTTATTTTTTCCTGTTACTACTTTTACTTAAATGAATGAAGAATATGTTCAGATGTACCCTCATGCCTCCATCAGTCTGACTGCATCAAGTCTTTGCTTGAGGTTTTTACTATTTAGATCCATTTGTAGGATAAGGTAAGATAAACTTGTAGCTCCATGTTTTGCACATTATTTACCTTGGAAAATAACAGATGAATTTAGAGGTTAATACTGAAATTCTGGTCACCTGCAAATTGCTTTGGGATTTAAAACATTTAAGTTTTAAAGAATCATCTTTGGAAGGGTGGAATAGGGGCTAAATTTAGAGAGGCCTGCTCACTATGAAGCAGATTCACCAATAAAGCAGCGTCCAACCTCAGTGTTCCATTCAAGAAACATTTTTCTGTCATCTTCTATCATACAAGGCTGCACCCATCTCTTAGTTTGAGAATATTTAAAGATGTACATGTAGCCCTCTGCATTCACACATCCCATTTCCATTACTTAGAACAATGGAAGCCGATAAACCCAGAGGACAAGAAGCGGTACGACAGGGAGTTCCTCCTGGGCTTCCAGTTCATCAGCGCCAGCATGCACAAACCTGAGGGCTTGCCTATAATCAGTGACGTGGTCCTGGACAAGGTACGTGATGTTTTGATTCACTGAAAGAACCTGTTTTTTTAAGGACCTAAAGTATGTTTTGATGACTCCGTCCACAGCTGTAAGCAGCTTAGCTTTAGCTCTGGTCCTTCTGGATGTTTCTCTAAACTGGGAGCTAATTGGCATAACTAGTTGTTACATATATCATGCAGATTATGGCAGATCATCCATTCATGGTACTGTTTTGAAAGTTTTTTGTGAGTACAAATGTCATTGTTTTAACTTCAGGTGAACAAGACTCCACTGCGGCCTGCTGATCCAGCTCGGCTGATGAGTGTTGGTCCTGATTTTACTCCCTCGTATCTGGGGAATCTTGGGAGCAGATCAGTGGGAGGACCACGAGGCCCAGTCAGTGAATTTGTCTCTTTCTGATGTCATCTACTCCTATTTTTTTATAATCCATAAATTTGGTATAGTTAGATATTTTTCTACAAAGTTTGTTTATACTGACTTTTGTAAATATTCACCCTTTTGACAAATTTAGCCCGCTGGACCTCGTCGCTCCCAGCAGGGTCAGCGGAAAGAGCCCAGGAAAATCATCAGCAGCATGTCCCTCAATGACGACGTGCAGCTCAACAAGGCTGAGAAGGCCTGGAAGCCTTCTGTGAAGAAGTCCACTCGCAGCCGTGCTGCAGAGGAGGTGGAAGACAGCGAAGATCCAGAACAGGCAAAGACTCAAGATTTGTTCAAGCGCCTGCGCAGCATCCTCAACAAGCTGACCCCGCAGAAGTTTCAGGAGCTGATGAAGCAGGTGACGGACCTGAAAATAGACACCGAGGAGAGGCTTAAGGGAGCCATTGACCTCATCTTTGAGAAGGCCATCTCAGAGCCCAACTTCTCTGTGGCCTATGCCAACATGTGCCGCTGCCTTATGGGGGTAAGTCATGTGAATGTATCTGAATTTTGCACACTTATCATTTGCTCCAATGATGACTTCTGTTTTGGGCCACGTGTCTGGGCCACTGAATGATCATGATGGTATTGAGGAACTGAAGGAGCATGCTTTCAAACTTTTCTACTTACAGATATACTACTTTCTAATACCAATTTCATGTACCATATGAATATTGCTAAATGTAAAACGTACATTAAGGCTCATCGTCCTATTCAATGTTGTCTTTCCTCAGTTGAAAGTCCCCACCTCAGACAAGCCAGGAGTTTTTGCGAACTTCCGCAAACTGCTGCTCAACCGCTGCCAGAAAGAATTTGAGAAGGACCAAGATGATGATGAGATCTTTGAGAGAAAGCAAAAGGAGATGGAGGCTGCCAAAGATGTAAGAAAAGCATTTTGACTGAAACTTTCAAAATCAGCAGTTCTCGTTTAGCCTAACCTAATCATTTGGCTGTAATGCTGAGCACAGACATTATTTCTGCCCTTAGGAAGAGGAGCGTGAGCGCTTGAGGGTGGAGCTGGAAGAGGCCAAAGACAAGGCTCGACGTCGCTCACTGGGAAACATCAAGTTTATTGGTGAACTCTTCAAGCTTAAGATGCTGACAGAAGCCATCATGCATGACTGTGTAGTGAAACTACTGAAGAATCATGATGAAGAGTCTCTTGAGTGTCTCTGCAGACTGCTCTCCACTATTGGCAAAGACCTGGACTTTGAGAAAGCAAAGGTAAGTAAATCACGAACATGGATGGAAGTCCATGATGCTTATAAACAACCACACATGTACACTCTGAACCCCCAAGCAGTTTCCAGGTGCTCTGTTCCCCCTCCTCACAGTTGTAGTCACTGTGGGCTTGATTTTTACTGCTTTATAAAGACCAAGCCATGGTTGTGCTGTTTCCATAGAGGTTTAGAAGTAGAAAGCACTCTGTAGTATAATACAGGCATATTGCTATACATTTTTTTAAAAAAAAGAAAGAAAGTTGAATTTCTTTGATTTCACAAAAATTGAAAAGTCAAACGTAGAAATCAACATTTCCCAAATATCCACAAATGTTACCAGTATTGAAGAACATCCTTTCTTTTTTTTTTTTTACACTCAGCCTTTAAAAAGCCATTTTCAACTGGCCATTCTATAAATAGTTTGTACAAGTAAAATCTGCAGTCAAGTGTCATTGTTTACGCGTCACGGCTCCCCAGAGAGCCTGCTGCCGCTGCTGAAAAAAATCCTAGAGGAAACACTGCTTTTTTATTTCTTTAAAATCACTGACGTGGAGTAAAGTGACTTTACTGAATTGGGACCAAATTAAGCAGCAGATGAGTGCAAGGACTGTTGGAAGGTTGACAGCCTGATGATTCTTTCTTTTTTCAAAGATTCTGCCTCATAAATTTGGTCATTTTGGCAATTTTTCTTTGTTTTAAGGTAACACATTGGGTTTTTGGGTTCAGAGGCTTAAAATGTCTCCAGTGATGACTTTTGTTTTGTGCCACGTGTCTGGGCCACTGATTAGTAGTGATGGGTTTGAGGAACTGAGGAGACATTTCTCTACATATTACATTACTCATCTCATTTGTCGCCATTTTATAGCAACGACTCATAAAAGCCACTCTTTTCCATGTCCCTCCCAGCCTCGTATGGATCAGTATTTTAATCAGATGGACAAAATCATCAAAGAGAGAAAGACCTCATCCAGAATCCGCTTCATGCTGCAAGATGTCCTGGACCTCAGAAAGGTAAATTCATCCACAACAGTATTTAGCAATGAAGAGCTGATACCAAGCATTTGTTGTAGTGACCATTACTAAGCATTCCTTTTAATTATGGATGGATTATGAGTCATATGGGAATCCTGTGTGTTATTGGAACATTTTAATCATGTTCCTTCTCTGTTCCATAGAGTAACTGGGTGCCTCGCAGAGGTGACCAAGGTCCTAAAACAATCGACCAGATCCACAAGGAGGCCGAGATGGAGGAGCACAGGGAACATATCAAAGTCCAGCAGCAGCTCCTGTCAAAGAAAGAAGGTGGAGGAGGAGGAGGAGGCGGCAGGATGGGAGGGAGCATGGGAGGCCGCGGCCCTCACACACCAGGAGGAGGCCGAACCAGCCAACCTCAGGATGAAGGGTGGAACACGGTGCCCATCTCCAAGAACAGACCCATCGACACTACCCGCCTTAGCAAGATCACAAAGGTAAAGTCCAAAAACTTCAGGTTCACTTTCTCTCCTGCCTTGATGCCCACTGGTACATTTAAATATAGTGTTTTAAAGACAAATAGTAAGATTGCCAAAGCATGCACACTCATTCTGATCAGTCAAGGGTTATTAAAGTGAAAGTTGAACTTAATAAACTAGGATGTCTGTGTATGTAACATGCCTATAAATGTAACTTTTGGTATCCTTTAGCCTGGTGCTCTGGACTTCAACAATCAGCTGTTGGCTCCAGGCGGCAAAGGCATGTGGGGTAGTTGGGGAAAAGGCAGCAGTGGAGGAAGTGGAGCGAAACCTGCGAGTGGAGAGCAGGGTAAGAACATCTTCTTCGAAAAGACAGCATGGCTTTATGGTTGTTTTAGTGGTTTGGCTCTCAGTCATCTTTTTCCATCTTTTTAGACTCTGGGCGTCCGGCCACCAGCACTCTCAACCGCTTCTCTGCCCTGCAGCAGTCTGGTTCATTGTTGTCATCCACAGACTCTGATCGAAGAGTTCCTCAGAGGTATTTATAAACCACAGATATTTTATCTCTGAAGTTAAATTTTTCTGTCATGCTTTAATGCTGTATTCTTTTCTGCTGCTTTGCTGTTCAAAATAAAAGGTCCTTTAGAGTTTTTGTGCATGTTACTTTTTTTATACATACTCCTCTGTTTTTAAATGTCATTATTACGTATCCTCAGTCCTGCTGCCTTTAAGTTTAAGTGTTGCTAAAAGGCCCACCATGAATATATGCACTAAATGTGCATCTGTGTAGCGCTGTTTGTATGCAAACTGATAAAGGCAGTCAATTTTTCAAGAATCCCTCAGAGAGAGCACAGAATCCACTTTGTAAACAAGTTGGAGGCTCTTGTCTGATTAACACTTCACTGCTGCTAAGACATATGAGCACTAATTATACTGAAGATAGCTGTTCAGAAGTAACATTTAAGACAATTTCCAGACAAGCTTTTTGCACTTTAAATCGTATAAATCCTGCCTTTACCTAATCCCTCATACCATATCAAAAATCATTAAGAGTTTATGCATATGGCCTGTTCAGTGATCAGCTTAAGTTTTGATAGCACAGCATGATAAATGTGCTCCTGTGCCTCACTTAAAACCTTTAGGTCAAGCTCCAGCCGTGAACGTGGCGGCGACAGAGACAGGAGCGACCGTGACAGGGATCGGTTTGACAGATTTGATCGCAGCGAGGGACGGGAAGGCAACCAAATCACCAAGAGAAGCTTTAGCAGAGAGTCGCAGGAGCGCGGCGGGAGGGGCGGAGACAGCCGGGCCTCAAACGAGCCGGTGCGTCGCGTCGCCAGCATGACCGACGATCGGGACAGAGGAAGCAGAGACAGAGGAAGCAGGGATCGAGGAAGCAGAGACAGAGGAAGCAGGGATCGAGGAAGCAGAGATCGAGGAAGTCGGGACAGGGGTCCAAGCAAAGACCTCACAGGTATAAAAGCCATTGAAATTAATTGGAGCAAGACTGTAGTTGTTTATGTATGTATTTAGGAAACACAAGAGGAAAGAAGACTGAATTTGAACTCGTATTTTCACCATTTTTCCTCTGCAGTTAAGCGTGAGAGCGCCCCCACTCCTCCTCCTTCTCTTCCTAAACCTTCCATGTCTGAAGAGGAGGTGGAGAAGAAGTCAAATGCCATCATTGAGGAATACCTCCACATCAATGACTTAAAGGTACAAACACAACATCATGCAACAACGTGAACTAAACCTAAGTGTATGCATTCACTGGTTTATGAGCGCTGACGTCTTTCCGGTTTCTTCTTCTTGTCGTGCTGTAGGAGGCGTTGCAATGCGTGGCTGAGCTCAATAGTGCCTCGCTGCTCTATGTGTTTGTGCGGAACGGCTTGGAGTCGACACTTGAACGCAGCACCATTGCGAGAGAGCACATGGGCCTGTTGCTGCACCAACTTACAAAGGCAGGAACGTTGCCCACACAGCAGTACTACAAAGGGTGAGAAGCATCGCATTGTTTAGAGTAGCCGAATTAACTCTCGACGAGACTTTTTGAGGAAATATCACTAAAGCTTATTCTGAGGTTGAGTACTGTTTGTTTGTGCTGTTTTTAGGCTACAAGAGATCCTGGAGGTGGCAGAAGACATGGCCATAGATATACCTCACATCTGGCTCTACCTGGCTGAACTCATTACCCCCATGCTCCATGAGGGAGGCATCCCTATGGGACAGCTCTTCAGGTGAGTGTGGAGATTTGTGTTTTCTTTCTTTTTCAGATTTTTTTCAGTTTCGTTGCAGAACGACACTCTTCTCGCTGCTGCAACTGAAAGATATTTGAATGTCACTGACCATCTTCCTTCTGAAATAAACGATTTCGAGTGAAATGTATAACTAGGTCACTTATTTCTAGTAGGAACGCTTAAACATATTTAGAGCATCTGATCATCATTTTTTTTGCCTCAAGTATACCTATGTTTTTTAACAAAAATGCTGTTAAACAGCTGAACCGTAAAGCAGTTTAAGAAAGCTGAATCCACTGTAATTGTGTCTTCAGGGAGATCTCGAAGCCTCTTGTGCCTCTGGGGAAGGCTGGCGTGCTGCTGGCACAGATCCTCACGTTGCTTTGCAAAGGAATGGTATGTACATATCTCAAAAAGGCTTAGTGGACGTGGAGTGTAACGTTTAAAAGTACTTCATGCAGTTGGACGTTTTAGATTCACTGAGCTTAATGTGTTTTATTTCTCTCATCAGACCCCCAAGAAAGTTGGGGCTTTGTGGACAGAGGCTGGGCTGAACTGGAATGATTTCCTGCCTAAGGATGAAGACGTCAACAAGTTTGTCACTGATCAGGTACGAGAAAGACATTTGAATTTTAGACATTAAAACACGACAACTGAAAACACAAACCTTTTTATGTCTTTTTTACGCTATTGAAAAAGAAGAATTTTAAAGCAGCTGTAATTGATATTTGTCTAACAACAATGCATCAAATGGCAACGTTGAAAAGTTGTGAAAGTAGAAAATGCTCATCGTGATGCACCTATAGAGAATTATCACCCAGATTTCTAGCTCTGCTCAGTTTTTCCTCAGCTTTACAGTGAGTCATACCTGTTTGTTTAGCTGTCTGACCTGCAGCTGTATTGTTTAGGTTCACAGCGCTCTGGATTTATAACACAGTAGGCTGTTTTTTCTCAGTAAAAGCTAAAAAAAATGAGTGTACACTACCCGGTCAGAGCCAAATGTATAGTCAGACACAGTTAGAGGCTCGGGGCTTAGCAGAGTGAAGCATTTAGCAACGGAATAATTGGATATTTTGATCCATAACAATGAATATTGAATTTGGATTTGCCAAGTGGCTAGAAACAGGAGTCCAAATGAATGCTGTACTTCCTAAACTGCTAAATATGTGGCCCATTCACTGCTCACAAGTTCAGTTGGTTCTGTTCTCCCCAAGAGGAAAAGGAAATAACTAGTGGCGTGTTGCTAAAGCATGTCTTTGGGCTTTGTCTTCATTTCAGAAAGTGGAGTTCACCACAGGAGAGGACACGGAGGCAAAGGAAGTTGTTAAGAAGAAGGTCCTCACTTCAGAGGAGCTCAACAAACAGCTGGACCGACTCCTCCAGGACAAGGCCGACAACCAGCGCATCAGAGACTGGGTTGAGGTGCGTTTCAGTGCTCGTGATGGTCAATCAGGATTTTTCAGCTGGCTTTATGTCAAACTTGAATACATCCTGCTTGTTTTTCTTCATCCAATCTAAAGCTATCCCTTCTCTTGAACTGCGTTTTCAGGCTAACTTGGACGAGCAGCAGACTGCCTCCAACCAGTTTGTGCGAGCGCTGATGACATCGGTCTGCCAGTCTGCCATCATATGTAAGTGTGACTAACACAACATGTAGAAACGGGAGCCGTCTGTGCGTTTGTCTCTAAAATTATCCTGTAACTCTGCATTAGTCACCACTCACCGCAGCACACGCTCCTGAAGTGGGGACATACAATGAGTCATTATATTAACAGTGACAGATCCCAATATGTCATTGATTTTACAGCTCCAGAAGTAAATTAGCAACGTCACAGAAAGTTCATGGTTTGTCTGAACAAGTGTTTACTTCTTCTCCTTCAGGTGACAACCCGTACAAGGTGGATGCTCAGCAGATCAGTCAGAGAGCCAGTCTGCTGCAGAGATACTTAAGTGATGAGCTGAAAGAGCTGCAGGCCCTTTACGCCCTCCAGGCTCTGATGGTGCACATGGAGCAACCAGCCAGTGAGTGTCACGCTTCGAACACGGCCCAATACTGTCGAACCTGCAGAGAAACACAAGTGTGATGCTAGTGCTTTTTCAGAATGTCAAGTAGGAAGAAATTCAAACTGAATCTGTTCCATTTTTTGCCTTTGGTTGATGCTGATTGAATTTGCAAATATTATGAAACAATACATGTTCATTCAATCATTCAGTATATTCATGGAAGAATTATCCTCCATTTTAAATATTTACTTTCATAAGCATCAAAAGATTAATGAAATGGGGGCAGACTACCTCTGATTTTGAATCGATTTGGCCTCCCCAGCTTCAAAAAAGCACAAGTAAAACACAATCATGTAAATATCCCATTCAAAATATACGGTGTCATTTCACATTATTTATCACTTACAGTAATTAAGCTGATTGGAAAAATTGATCATATCAATATTTCATCATATTGATATCAATGCTGTTGGCATTTAAGAAACCATCTTCCTTCCATCCACTTAATTTCTTTATGTCGTCGTGAAAAATCTCACTATTTTATATTTGTAAGCTACTAATATCCCGACTGACATGTTCAGGTCTTTTTTAAGAGGCTTCTATCTGCAGTGAAACTTGAAAAGTGCAGCTTGAGTCATTGTTTTGCAGCAGCTCAGTTCTCTCTGTACACAGTGAAACAGCAGACCTGCTCTGAAAGGATATTTTTTTGAGGGATTTTTATTTTTATTTTTTTTAAATGCTGTTTTTGACTTTGCATGGTTGAATTAAGAAGTAATAATTTTAAAAATATCGTCTCCCTGGCTACTGGCACTTAGTACTAATTGGAATTTGACTGCTGTAGCTGCATATTTGATTAGCTGCTGTCCCTTGCAAGTGCCGAATCCTCTGTCACTGGGAGAAGTCTAAATTATATGATGCCATATACCAACAGCAGGTCAACTAATAGAAAAAGTGACTTTTTTTTTTCAACAAATATCCTAAGTGTCCTTCAGTGTGCACAAACAGTAACTTCAAAATTAATGTAGCTGTAAGAGCGCCATCAATGCAGCACAAACAAACCACAGCTTGCATTTTCTGTAACATGATTTTTAACTCACCTACAGCAAACTGTGTGAGAGGACTTAATTTGCTGCAACTAGCCATCAGTTCCTTCAGTGCCAGTGCTCGATCAATACTGACCTCTGTGTTCTGTCCCTGCAGACCTGCTGCGGATGTTCTTCGACGCCTTGTACGATGAGGATGTTATTAAAGAGGAGGCCTTCTACAAATGGGAATCCAGCAAAGACCCTGCGGAGCAAACAGGCAAAGGTGTGGCCTTGAAGTCTGTCACCGCCTTCTTCACCTGGCTCCGTGAGGCCGAGGAGGAGTCTGACAAGGACTGAAAGACTAAACTGAAAGCTGCTGCCCCCCTTTGGCAAGGCGAGGGCTCGGCAGGCAGCCGTGGAGTCATGGACAATATTGCCAGAGAGGCAGACTCAAATCAATCCTCAATGAGGATAAATCTTTATTACTTTTTCTTTTCTTTGAGGGATGGACTCAGAAAACAATCATTTCCCTCTAACCTCCCCCTCTTGCTTCCTCATTATTTCCCCACCTGCTTTACACAGCAAGTGTCCTCGTGAAATAAACTTGAAAACTGATTCAGCAGGATTGCTTGTTAACGAGGTGTGAAGTATCCCACATCACTACGAAACTGTTTTTTTCTGTCACAGTAATGCAAACCAACGGGCTGCTTTTCCATTGTCCTAGACAACTGTAATGCCTAACATCCAATCCAATCTGACGAAGAAACAGCAGGGGGCGTGTGGTGCAGCGGGGTCCCCTGACACGTGGGTATCATCATGCCATAACGTGTGTTCAAACACAGCTCTTATGTCTTTGTCCTTTCCTGGAGTGTGCAGCATGACTGAAGTGTGTTTCTATTAATACAGTGGACAAAACGTTCGTAGACAAAAATGTACATGAACTAATCTTAATTTGATGGATGGAGTTTTTAAAGCAAAGGTTGTCTATTTTCTCTTCCTGTTTCCTACCATGAACTTGCAGAGGACACAGGCCTGATGTTGACCTTGACTACTAGGGGGTGGTCTTAATGCTTCCTCTAAAGCCATCCTCTCCCATCCCCAGTAGCGAACCACACTGACTGACTCTTCATCTTTACCTCTTCTGGCTGTTGTAGAGGACACTTAATGACCCAATCACCGTTAAAACTTGAAATCTACAGAAAATTGACTTGATGAAATATATAAAGTTAAAAAAAACAACAAAAACAAACGAAAAAAAACACAGAAATGATCCGAAAGCCTTTTCTACTTTAAGTGGAAACTCATTTCAGGAGCGTTCTGTAAATATATAATAATGATAATAATAAAAAACTTTTTTTTTCAGTTTTATTTTTCAGAAACAATAAATTGCTGATGTAATTGCAGTGTCTCCTTTTCCAACAGAAACCACAGTTGTCCAGATGCAGAGAGATGCTTTAGATAATCCATTGATTATTAGTTTTATTGGAATTTTGTAAATATTTTTTTGCTTTCTTTATTTAAGAAATTATTGCTTCTTTTGCATCGGAAACTGGAAAGTTGAGGTAACGGAACATTGCAAATAAAGAACTTATTAAATTGCTGAGCAGAGTTTTGTGTGCGAAACGTGTTGGATTCCTCTGTGATTTCATGGTTTGTACCGAGGACGCTCCCTTCTCATACTGACCTCATTTAGCAGATCAGGTGTCGGCTATGACTTTACCGCTCCACATTAAACACAGTTTCTAGGTCATAAAAAATTGATGTGTCCGCTATCAGTTGCATTCATTCAGGCGCAGTGAGCCTGTGGCGGTGCGGTGTTTGTAAATGTGAGGAAAAGGAGACGCACAGGTATCAGGTGAGTCTTCAGCATCTAGAAAACAATGTAGCTGCTGCAACCCAGTGTAGTATGGAGGCCAGAATCACCCACTGGGTCACCCTGGGGGGGGGTAAAGGAGCTGCTGGACTCCACTGACCCTTTACATCATAATGAAGCTGATTAGCTTCATTATGATTTGTTTTATTATTGTTCAGTGTATAGAATGTCCCACAACCTGAGATTGATTCATTTGTAACATGTTATAAATATGCCAGGAGGTTGAGAGGGAAGTCTAGGAGTGTAGTTTTTATTCCTTTCAGCACTTTGTGTTACATTCTATTTGTGCAACATAAAAACAGTCTGATTTGCGTAGCACTTAGACATAACTAGAAAAAATTATTTTGAGGCCACAAGTTTTTTTTCCCCGAACTTCCTCAGAGTTTGAATTAGGTGTTGACCGATGTTTTTACTTGCTTGTTTTGTTCTTCTACTTCTGGGCCAATACCGATACTGATCATTGGCAATCACATTTGGCTACCTTATTGACAAAGGGTCACTCAATATGTACACATTTACATTTACACACTATAAAAACAGATCCTGTAAAATTAGTGAAAATCTAGCAGCAAGCCAGAAAAACACAAGTTAAAAAACTAAAATAATAGAATAAGTGTGAAAATAATGACATCTGTAAAACAAAGACATTTTTTATGGCTACAAATACAATAATACTGTAATTTAATGCTTACACATTATAAAAGGGCACATTCATAAAAATAGACTTGTTTTGATATAGACATTATTTGCAGTTCCAACCTTTTTTTAATTTATTTTCTAAAAGTTAAAATGTAAATTAAATACAGGCCTTTTCTGCGATTTTACAAGATATCACTTATTTCACAAAACAGCGAAGAATAGGTCCGTGTACGGATCTGGTAATTGGATTTTCCGTTCTGAAACGGGTATTGAAAAACAAAAAACGAGTGGTTATTTGATTTTTGTTTTAAAATACTAAAATTGAAATACAAGGCGTTTTTCCTTTTCATGATCAAAAAGGGATATACGATTTTTTTTTTAAATGCTTTGATTTTCGTTTTATATTTAGAATAACAAGAAAGTAAAATCAGTAAGAGACAGAAACGAAAAAAGGTCCGTTTTTTCCATTTTTTGAGACCGGAAGTGGTCATCAGCAAGTGTGCAGCCAAACAGAGTACGGTGCATAGACTGTACATACATTTTTTTCTTGAGTTTTCATGGTCAAAATGAGAGATCAGGTGGCCGATCTTAAAATAAATCAATAATGATTTTTTTTTATAGAGCGTTAAAGTTTTGTGAAGCCAAAAGGCGGGACAACTTGATTGACAGTCCGGTCTGGAATGATTGACAGGTCCTATGGAGGAAGCAGCAGAGACTCTGCTCTCCTCTTTTGGATTAATTCTGATATAATAACTGTTGGTTTATTTATCGGTGGAGCAGCACAACATTTTCCACAGACAGTTTTCCTGTCCGTTGGCTTGTTTTAACCCGTTTTCTACCTTCGGCTGATTCTACCAGCAGACACTGAAAGGACTCTAATAGTTCAGTAAGTAAATGTTTATTTTCGTATCGGTGCCGCTTTTAATGCACTTTATATGCAGCTTTAGTGTCAGATGTAATGTGTGCCATGCACTCCAGATGTTGGTGGAGTTTGTTTCAGTGTGTGTTGACCAGAGAAGAAAGTTAGCATAGTAAATATTAGCTTTAATGTTAGCGATGCTAACCGAGCTAGCTGCTCGGTCGTAGCCTGATTAAAGCTAACGTAGCATAAAGCTAATGTGTTGAGTTTCATGTAAACAGCTGAAGTGTGTTGTGTTCCTGTAATGTGGTTCATTAAGTTCATAAAACTGTGGCTGGTTGACATTAATGTAACGTTCAGGAAACTTAAATGTGATTAAAACAGTAACGTTAATGTTCTAGTTGTCAGTAATCACCTTTAATTTGACACGAAAACAGACTCTGATAGTTTTAAATGACATCAGTTTCATTAATTTGTTGAAAATTGTCTCATTTGTTTTTGTGATGTTGCTGCTGATTCATTAAAAGCAGATGATCCGTGTTGGAGATACGTTTAGTTCTAGTATCAGAAGTACAAGAAGGAAAATGGAAGTTTAGTTCTGCTACATCAAAGATTTCAGGATTAAAATAACTAAATGAGTCTTTATGCCTCAAACTTACTAAAAACTACAAATTTTACAATAAAGAAATAATGAAATAATCACAGATAATAAAATATAAATAGCAGAGAAAACCGGAGAGAATAATTTCCTGAAAAGTCTGTGAAGGAAAAGCAGCTTTTTATCCTGAAAGATCAGAATCAGCTCCAACACGTGCATCTGACAGCATCAAGTCAACCAGAAAGAAAAGAAAATTACTTCTTTCTGATCACATCTGTTCTGCTGCTCACAGGCTGCTGTTGCTCACATTCTTCCATTTATAGTCCACTTTTAAAAGTTCAGCAGACAGGTGCTCTGCTTTGGAGTGTGACGATGTCGTCGGTGATGTGGAGAGTGAAGTTTCCGTTTCACCCACAGCGTGCTTTAGGGCAGCCGGGCCGAACTTGATGTTTGAAATACTGACCGACAGCTCAGATTTAACTGTCTGTAGTTCCGTTTTGATGGATGTTAAACTTTCACTCAAAGCCGCCAGGAGCTGGGTCTTTAAAAATAACTACCATCTCGTTACAGAGTGAAAGAAGCAATTCCTCCTTAAGGTCAGAGATTGCAGCATCTGAGGGCCTCTTCAAAAGAAGACGTAGTTGATGAAGGCGTTCTGGAGCAGGACCAGAAAGACCACGACCAAGCAGCCTTGAGATCTTAGGCAGCGTCTCCCTCGGGTGGGTGAACGGTGTTCACGGTCAGGTCTGTGGTAATCCCGTCAAAAAACAAAATAGAAAAAAATCTAGATTATAAATCAACATGTAACCAAAGCACTCTCTGTATAACGTCATAGTATAGGATGTAGTTCAGAAAATGTCAAAGTATAGTATACTTTTCAAGAATAACATAGTATGGCCTGTAGTTCATAGTATAGCATGTCGGCAAAAAAACCCAACTGATTATTATGTGGTTCAAAAAGTGCAAAATGATAGGATGTTGCCTAAAATTGTCATGTATGATATGTGGTTCAAAAAATGTCATAGTGCAGGATATTGTCAAAATAGCATGTTTTTCAAGAAAACAGAGTATATGTCGTTTAAAAAATGCCATAGAATAATATTTCATTGCACAAGTAATAGTATAGTAATTTTTAAAACTGTTCAAATTCTTATATGTTGCTAAAAAACAAAAAAAAACTAAAACAAAAAAAAAAACATCATAGTAATATGTCAATTTAAAAAGCCTATAGTATAGAGTGTTGCCCAACAAACATCATAGTATAGCATGTCGCTCTAAAAACGTCATAGTATAGCATGTCGCTCAAAAAATGTCATTGTATAGCCTTTGGTCCAAAAAACGTCACAGCATAGCATGTCGTCCAAAAAAACATAGTATAGCATGTCGTCCAAAAACGTCACAGTATAGCCTTTAGTCCACAGCTGTCACTAGGTGAGGAGCAACACCAAAACAGTCCAAACGCTGGTTTCCAGAGGGTTAGACGAGTATTTATTTGAAAGAGTAAGTTTACAACAACACAACATGAGAGGGGGTTAAAAGTAAATGGGTGTTAGTAAAATAAAAATAAATCAACAGAACTAAAAGTGAACTTCATGTTGACATTGATGGGCATTCCAACCAGGAACAAAGTAAAAGATAATCAATACGAAAAAAACTCTTCCTGTTCACCTCTTCAAGCCCAAAAACACACCGCAGTAGCACCCTAAACTAAAACTACCAATGGGTTCCCTGTTTTCCTTTCTGAACAATTCAAAGGTTCCTCTCTATCTCCCCACACATCCACCAACCACTGGAACACATCTCCAAAGTTCTGCCGGGCCAGCTCAGCTTCCCCTCAGAAGAAGTGCTGCCACCTGCCAGATGAAGGAGCCTTTTGAGAGGCAGCTGGCATCGTGATTGGACTGTACTTTGGTCTGTTCCAATCCAGCTTCAGCTCCAGAGACGACAGGCGGGACGAGTCAACGGAGGCCGGGTGGACGAAGGCATGCAGCTGAGTACAATCCAGAAAACAACAGAGGAGGAGTGCAGGGCCAGAACAAACAGAGTAGCATCGTATGTCTCTTAGAAAACATCATAGTACAGCCTTTGGTATGAAAAAACGGTATAATATACATCGTATATTGTACAAATAAGTCAAAGGAAAGAGACATACATTGTAGAATTGTAGTAATTGTGGGCTGACTGATTTACTGATTATCAGTATTTTATTTTTTACTGATTTACGGTAATAAATACATTTAAAAATGGCGCTACTTTGGCTCTGAACCTTTATCTACCTGTGGTCGCTCTGTCTTCTGGAGTGATTTGATTAGTTATACGTCACGAATAAAACTCCTTTAACTTAACATCTGTAAACAAAACAAAAACGTATCAACAAAGTTTTCTGTTAAAGTTTGTGTTCTTGTAAGTTTAACTCCAAGATTTTAAATACTTTCATTTACTGCAAATGAATATCCAAATGAATATACTCCAAATGTCTCACTAATAATCATTATCAGCCTTAAAAACCCACAAAACACCCCTCTATACTCGACCACACTTAGTACAGTCTGGTTCCCCCTTCTATAAATCTGCTTGGAATCGTCCACTTCCTGTTTGTCAAAGTGGCCTTCTACCTGGACAGGTTTTGTTGGAGCTCATGCAACAAACATTTTGGGTAACTGCACTTTAATATTGATGGATGACACTGAATTAGAGTCTGTTTTAATGAGACCGAGTTAAGATGTGTAGCTCTGTCATTAAATAGTAAATTATTTCTCAGAATTCACAGAGAAAAGTCTGAAATATTTGCTAGGTTAGCGTCCCACATGTTCTTTGGCTCAGCTAAAGCTAACTCTCTCCAACTTCTGGATCTCTTGAGTTGCTTGTTGTTAAAATATCTTGCTAGAGGTGCTGAAGCTCAGAAAGTCTGAGATGTTTGTTCAAAATAAGCTCATTCTCAAGTCTTATCTGAACTGTCCTCTTTTGTTTGAACTTTCCCTAAACTTAAGAGTTAATGACAGAGCAGCACATCCAGACTCAGTCTCATTTATGTAGAGATTAAACTTCAGTGTCATTCATTGATGTTAAAGTGCAGTTTTTCAAATGTTTGTTGCACACCAACAACCAAACCAGTCCAGGTGGAAGACGATGTGAAGAGAAAGCTCCAGAGGATGAATATCATACATTTACGTTGGAAATAAATGTCCTTTAATTAGACATTGTCATGCAAATGATGTTCAAATCTTTGAGTGTTTTGTTGATGTTTGTTTCTAAATGTTTTTTGACACTCGGCCCCAAAGATTAAAACCTTCTACGGCTCACAAGCTGCAACAATTCACACATTATCAACTATCTTTCTGACTAAACTAAGATAAAAAGTGAAAAACTGTCTGATTCCTGCATCATGAATGTAAATTTTTTTGGTTTTTATGACAGTAAACTGAATATATTTGGGTTTGACATTTTATAAACAAAAACAAGAAATGAATTACTGGAGAAAACAATCAACAGATTAATGGACAAAGAAAATGTTTTTTCCAACATATATGGCTGAATTACTCCAACATTACATGATACATACAATTTGAATTCAATTTTATTTATATGACGCCAATTACAGGTCAAATTGTCTCAAGACACTTTATTTTTATATTTTTTATCATATTTAAAATATGACTAATCCAATTTATTATTTGGTTTTTAAGAGACTAATCGACAACTAAAATAACTTTCTCCACTAAAACTAATAAACATGAGGTCAAATGGAAGGAACAGTTTTAAATACTGCAGTCCCACAATGACAAGAATAAAGTTTGTCAACAAAAACTAAATTTGCTTGTGGATTCCATTAAAGTCCTAATAAATGATAATAAAGTGTGATACTAAAGGTTTGTGGTAAAAATGTCAAAGTAAAGAGATCAAGTTGAACATCTGGATGGAGGTTGATAAAAGTTGACCTTCTTTCATTTCTCTGGAGCCGACGCCATGGATTTTATGGATGGTGGTTAAAGACCTGCTCTTCTAGTCGTCGTCCTTCTAGTCGCTGTAAAAAGTCAGTCCATCCTGACCGACTTCAACATCTCTTCATGACAACTTGTTCTGCCTCCGACCTCGTGGAAACTCCAGAAACACGGGAAAACCCATGGAGACTCGAAGAACTCGTGCAGACTCGAAGAACTCGTCGCGTGGGGGAAGGTGTGGTGGGTGGTGGGGGAGTAGAGGGGGGAGGCCGCCACCCACCTCCCCACCTACTCTCCGCCCTGACTCCACCCAGACTCCGCCTTGGCTCTGCCCATGTGGTCACTTCACGAACTACGATGTCAAAGGGACGACGAATTTATTTCTTTTCATCTGATCTGTAGCTCAGTGAGTTAAGGATTTGCCTATGGAGCTGCAGGTCGCTGGTTCAAGACCAGACACTTCTTAAATTTTATCAAAATCCTGACAAAGACAAAGAAAGAAAAAGGCCGGTGGTGGGTCTTGAACCTGCGACCTTCCAGTTGGTAGTCCTCTTCTTATCCTCCTGAGCTACTCGCTCAGATACTAATTCTTCTTTTTTTTGCGCATTTATCATCTATTTTTTGTCGTTTTCGAGTTTTTTTTTTGACTCAAGTCTCGACTCGACCGTTTTTCTCAGGAGGTTGGACTTCAGCCTTTGTGCTGGAGGGTGGAACCCTCAGTTCCAAGACTTTCAAAGCCTCCAGACCTCCCGAGTCCTCAGGACCTGAGCTTTCAGACAGTCTGAAGGCTGAAATTTTCTAAGTCCCACAGTAGTTCTCTGTTAGTTTGAACCTTCAGACAGTCCAAGGACTGATATCTTCTAAGTTCCTGAGTACTTCTCTGTTAGTTTGAACCTTTAGACAGTCTGAGGACTGAAATTTTAAAAGTTTCTCAGTACTTCTCTGTTAGTTTGAACTTTCTGGTTAACAGAAGCCTTAAAACTTGTGACCATGAGTCTTGATTTCACATTTAGACCATCCATCTGAGTTCTTCTCAGACCTTCACCTGTGGGTTTTTTAGAAATCCTGAACAAACTTTGATTCTCTTCAATGAACAGTAAAGTTTGTGGAGATCAGAAGGTAACATTAGTTTGATCGATGCCTTCAACTACTAGTAGACTTTATCCGGAAAGCAGTTTTCTGAAATGAGCACTTAGTAAATCTATCCACAATCAAACCAAGAACATAGAAAGAGGAAATGTTTGAAGAAACAACTTGTTGTTTTCATTTCAGACTAGAAAACGCTTTAAGAACTTTATCTGTTTTTGCTCACTTTGATCCTTTTATTGTCTCTTCTGTTTAATTTGATCTTCTAAAGTTTAACTGGTGTCTTTTCTAATGTTTTGTCTTTAGTTTAATTCGAAATGTTTTGTCTTTTTAATGTTTGTTGTTTTTTCAAATGTTTTATCGGCTTGTTTGAAAAATTTCCTTTTCTTTCCCAATGTTTAATTTTTCGATTAAATCTTTAAGGTTTTTCTTTTTAAATGTTTTACCACCTTTTAATGTTTAATTTTCTTTTTAAATGATTCATTGTATTTTCTGTTTAATTCCTATTTAAAGTTTTATTGTCTTTAAGATTTAATTTTCTAATTAAACATTGAATTTTTTAATTAAATGTTTTGTCTTTTTAAAGGTTTAATAATCTAATTAAATGTTTTGTACTTTTTTAAATGTTTAATATTCTTATTTAATTGTATTT